>NC_034596.1:4399879-4414301 GCF_900095145.1 Mus pahari | reverse complement strand
AAAAAAAAAAAAAAAAAGAGTTGCCTTTGTCATGGTGTCTCTTCACAAAAGTGGAAACCCTACCTAAGACAGTATGAATACTGGTTCCAGAAGGTATGGCAACCAAAAGGTGAAGTTGGGCACTGGGAGATGAAGCCAGGCACTGTATTCTGTTTTGTCTGTGAGTCCACTCACCTCTCTCATGGATCGTTTAGTCATTTGTTCATTTGACAAATGTGTGTTAGGTATTATGACTATCTCAGGCAGTGTACTAGATGCTGAATGTGTAGACGTTAAGTAGAATCACTCTCGCTCATGTGTGGGCTGAAGATATCACAGCAAGGTGGCCATACTCTGCAGGGACCACGGAAGGCACTGCATGCCTGTTCCTGTGGGTGTTATGTCTAAGCCAGTGGTTCTCGACCTGTGGGCTACAACCCCCACACATATCAGATATATACATCACAATCCATAACAGTAGCAAGATTACAGTTATGATAGCAACAAAATAAGTTTACGATTGTAAGTCCCCATAGCACAAGGCACTGTATTAAAGGGCCACAGCATTGGGAAGGTTGAGAACGTCTGGTCCTTTGAGGACTGAGAAGTAGCCCATTCACCTCCTGGGAGCTGGTGACAACCCTAGAGGAGCAACCACTGTGGAGTGCCTCCACCAAAGGACTTCGTTGGCACAGCAGTCTCAGAATTCTCTCTCTGGATGGTCAGGAAGGCAGACAGGGAGCAGGAGCACCAGCAGAGATGCAGGTAGCCCACATACCTGTAATGCCAGTGGGAAAGGGGGAAATGGGAGGGTCTGAGACATTCAAGTAGAACGGTGATAATACTGATGACAGATGCTTCCGAGATTCATAGTGCAGTGCGTGCCAAGACCTAAAGCAGACACTTGGCCTGGTCACTTGGAAGTCTTTAAATGAAACCTGGAGGGAGGATCTCTTATCTATATTTATGGCTGTGGAAACTGAGATGCAGAGAAGTTAAAAGAGTACAACACTGTGCCATTAACATACGTGACAGGCAAGAATCAAACTCCTGTTTGGATTTGAACTCCAGTCCCTTGTTGGACCCCAAAGCCTACAGGTCGAACCTACTCTATAAGTTACCTTGCTTTTTGCTAGGATATAATAATGGACTTAGAAGGAACTTAAAAGAGACATGCAGCATCCTAACGGTCCAGCCTTTTGCTGAAGATAATGAGAAGCTTAGCAGTGTGTGGAAACCATGGCTTTGAAGGCTCCGAAGAGCTGATGGGATGATGAGATGCCATTAGATCAGGGGGAGCAGTAAGGCGCATAGCAGGGGTGGGGTAGGTGGGTAATATGTTACAGCCAGGTTCTGTAGAAGGAACTGTTTGTTCTGTTCAGACATCCAAAAGCTTAGCAGGGTTCATGACAACAGTCTGGCAGAGGCCAGGGATTGGAACCCAGAGTGAGTCAAGAGAGCCTGTGGGTATGACCCCTCTACAGGCTCTGAAACTTGGGTGGGACTCTGAAAGCCACACCTGGGCTCCCCCAAGGGCTGCCTCTTTACTTAGAATCATCATGAACTGAGATGATTCCACGTTGCTAGTGTGCCCGAGTGCCCAGCCAAAGCAAGCAGTGTTGGGAGGAATATAGTATCCTAGGCTTCAGAGTGTTTTTGAACATGTATGCAAAGGCAGAATCCAGAACACAATTGCTGGATATAGGAAAACAACATTATCAACTGTCTCTAGACCAGAAGCATCAAAATATTAAGAGAGAGACAATGGGGTTTCAGATACACTGAAGTTACCAGAATGTTGTTAAACTATACTATGCCATATTCAAAGGATTAAAAGACAAATTTGGAGTATTTTCTTTTTCTTTTTTTGTTTTTGTTTTTGTTTGTTTGTTTGTTTTGTTTTGTTTGAGACGGGATTTTTCTGTATAGCCCTGGCTGTCCTGGAACTCACTCACCGGGCTGGCCTCGAACTCAGAAATCCACCTGCCTCTGCCTCCCAAGTGCTGGGATTAAAGGTGTGCACCACCACTGCCCAGCTGAGTATTTTCTTTTTAGCTAAAAACAAACAACTATGTTTTCTTACAAGTAAATAGCAAGTAGTTCCACAATACTTCAGGCTGAGACTCCAATGATGACTTTAACAAATTCAACCAGAAGCAGAATTAACAATCAAAAGATTGATCTTTTAAAAAATAATCAGGAGTTCAGAAGTTCTGGTGCATGGCTTAATCCCAACACCAGAGGCAGAGACGGTCAGGTTTCTGTATATTCAAGGATAGCCTGACCCTGTCTCAAATAAATAATAGATAAATCAGGTTTTTTAAAATACAGCATTAAGAAGAGACACAAGAGGGGGAAATGCAAAAAAAAAAAAAAAAAAAAAAAAAAAAAAAAAAAGGAGGTGAGAGGCACTGGAGTTACAGTAAAAATGTCTACCATAAACTGGGCCTCCAGGGAGAAGAGAGAAAATGAGTCAATGAGTCAGAGGCAGTATTTCAAGGAGAATGGCGGACGCCATTCCTAAACTGTTGAAGACTTCAAGTCACAGATGCAAGAAACAGCAAAATTCCAAGAGGGATAACTGAAGAGAAGCTGCAGCAAGGCCTTCATAGTAAAACTGTCAACAATGAAAAACAAAGACTAAAAATCAAAACCAGGCGCAAAGAGACAGCTTACTTTTAAAGATACAGAGGTAGGCACATAGCTGCCTTCCCAGCAGAGGTACCAGCCACACAAAGACAACGGGGTGTCACCTTTAAAGCCCTGAAATGGCCAGCTTAAAATTGTGTGCCCAATGAGAACTTCCTTAGAAAAAATAATATGGGTAGAAATTTTAAAGTAGTGATAAATAAAACATATTCAACAATCTGTGCCTAAAGGGTGGGCTAATGGGTTCTGAAGACAAGAGAAAACTAATTCAAGAGGGAAAGCGCCTGAGCAATAAAAGCAATGGGAATGTAAGCCTCTGACTGCATGAATAGTGATCGAACTAAGCAATTTAAAATACTCTTCTTGGGAAAGAGAGTGTTCAGAGACAGAGAATGGGCGCAAAGAACTTGGGAATGGGTGAATGAAGTTAAATGATTTTGAGGCTTTTGAATTGGCAAGGAACCAAAGTAGGTATTTTGAAACTTTGGTAGATCCAGGGTAATTAAAAGAAAATAATGCAATATTACAATAAAATAATACAAAACCCATAATCCATGAGAAGGAGAAGACAAAAGAAGGGAGAGGAAGGAAAGGGAGAGAGAGGTGAACAGAAGACAGTAAGGGAAAGGATGGCTTTAAACCTGAGGATTTCAGGTATACATATGCTGACCCATTAAAGAGAAAAAGCTACAGGAAGATTAAACGTAGCATAGTAAATGTTATCTTTGATATGTTTTCTATAGCTATATGTATTTCTTTGATTTTTTTTTACTTTAAAATCAAATTAGAAATTGTTTTCTTAAGTAGGTTTTATTATTTTGGACAGTTTTACATTTAATTATTGTTATCATGAGTGTGTGTGTGTATGTGTGGTGTGTGTGTGTGTGTGTGTGTGTGTGTGTGTGTGTGTGTGTGTGAATATCCATATCACAGCATATGTATAAAATTCACTACACCTTTTAGAAATCGGCACACCTTTTGGAAATCGGTTTTCTGTTCCCACCGTGGGTTCGAGAGATCAAACTCAGTTGCTGGGCTCACGAGCAGGTGCCTTCACCCGCTTGCTGGCTCTAGTACTGGGGTTAGAAGGAACACTTCATGCTTTTTTTTTTTTTTTTTTTTTTTTTTTTTACAGTTCTAGCTACCAAGATCAGAAGAGAATGGGAGGAAGGAAAGAATTAATCTACAATTACCTCGGTTAACCTAGAAATTATAATTGCTTGTATTCACGAACATAGAACATAGCCTTGAAATAAATTAAGTGAAAACTAATGGAATTCAAGGGAATTTTTGTTTAATTAATAATCATTAGGATGTTTTAATATACTCTCTAAATAACAGAACGAGCAGACAAAAATAATAAGCAAAGGCACCAAAGATTTGAAAGCACAATAAATGTGACTTATGGATACATAGAGAATATTGTATACAAAGTCTAGAGAACGCCTGTCCTTAGGAATCACACGTTTATATACGTGCGACTAGGCAAAATAAGCATGTGATGTTGGGTGTGAGGGGGCGTCCTGTTCTGTATGCCAGAGACAGGGTCTCACATAGCCCAAATCAGCCTAGAAATGCTTATGTAGCCCAGGAAATCCTTGAACTCATGACCTTTCTCCCAAGTTCTGTAATTATAGGCAGGCAGCACCACACCCCACTTTGGTGTAAGATTTTAAGCAATAAGATCAAGAGAGGCTGCCACATTGGGGTGACCTAAGGACATCCCACAGATAGTAGAGGGAAGGACATTGCAGGCTCAGGGCGGAGGCAAGGGCAGGATGGCGAGCAGAGGGAAGGAGCCTCAGAGTGCCCAGAACCCACGAGGGTGAGAAAACGCCCCTGTGCGGACGAGAGGTGCCTGCACCCAGACAGTGACAGACAGAGTCAGAACTCACTTTTCCCTGCACAGCACAGCCAGCTGGGCCTCCATCCACACAGGATTCCTCCAAATTTCTGCTCAAAGCTTCAGATGCTCCTGGAGCATGTCCTCCCTCTCCCTCTTGTCCCACTGCCACTTGTCCAGGGAAATGGCAGCATCTGGTGTTGATCAAACAATCTTATTGCTGCTAGCCTGAGGTGTAACCAGCCCTCATCTGTGCTTCAGATGACCCTTGTGGCGCTACGGTCCCCATTTCACAGGTGGAAAACCTGCCTCTGACAACACAGACCCCACCCCCCACACCTTCTGCTCTGACACTGGCCTCTGGGGTTCCAGCTCCAGAACCTCCAGTCTTCTTCCTGTCACAGAGGGTGGTGGGCGTGAGAGCCTAACAGAGCAGATGTCTCTCTTGGAGAGACACCTGCCAAGGGCCTTGACATGGGGAGGTTTGCTGAGGTAGCAGCTTCTGTGACTGCCACCAGCTCTGACCCCTTATTCCGGTTTAGGTGGCCCCACAGACACATTCCTCGTTTGCAGCTGGGTGGCCATGCACTCGTCAGGGTCACCGAGCAGACAGCACTTGTACTGAGGACGTTGGGTTCAAATGACCGCAACAGCACCGTTCAGCAGCGCCAGCTTTGGGGCGTCGCATTTTCACTGCCCTCTCTGCTTAGAAAAAGCCATGGCTGGTTCCTGTCCCCTGTCAACAGATGCTTTATCATTTGTCCTAAGGTCTGGTAGGACCCATTCTGCTTCTGTCCTGGGAACTGGGCTTCTTATGGTGTCCAGCTCTCACAGACCTTGTATTCACAATTCCTCCTCTTAAGGGATCCCAAATGTCAGTGGTCCCCTTGAACATGGATGGCCTTACTTGGTTTTTAGGACCCAGGTGGTGGTATGGCCCTTTAAGCCCTATGCACAATGTCACACTCCTAGTACCCTGCCTTCTCCCAGTCACAGCCCCACAGGGGCTCTAGTCCCCTCCTACCCAGACAGCAGGGGACCAGTCAGTCAATCCCCTGTTCTACTCGGGTGCCCTGAAGAAGGTCACATCCAGCCTGGGGCTCATTTGACTCTTCAGTGCTGTGGCAGGAAGGCTACAGAGGTTGACAGAGCCTGGTATTTTCATCTCTTCCAAGCAGCCTTTCTTGCAAGGGAAGTAAGAGAAAGATAAAGTCGAAAACACAAACACGGCGATGTACGACGTACGTTAGCCGGAGAGATTGAGCGAGTCTCTAAATATTATCTTCCACACACTCCCGAGGTAGCGTGCCCTCGGGCCCTTTTTAAATCAAGATTTTATTAAAAAGAAACATGGTTGCAATCATCAAGCAAACAATTCACAAAGACATTTTCTAGAGTGATAAGAATAAGAGAAGCTATTATTTGAGGGATAGGGGACAGAACTTAGGATGCCAGACCCAGGATGTGGTTTCTGCAGCCGTTTTCTGTGTATGTGATGTTGTATGTGTGTGTGCCTGTGCATAGGCATATGAGTATCCACATGTATGTATGTGTATGTGTCTGTACATGGACATATGCAAATGCACATATATGTATGTGTGTGTGCTGTCAATTTAATTTGCATATACTAATTACAAAATGATGGGTTATATTATAAAGTGTTCAGATATATCATGCATGTATATAATGTCCTCTGGTTACATTCCTCCCCCTTTATCTTCCTGTCCTTCCTTCCCATTTGTGCTTCCCCCTCCCTCTTCTTTCCTTTCTTTTTTGTTGTTGTTGTTGTGGGATGGGAAACGCAGTATTTGCCTTTCTGTGTTTGAGTTATTTCTCCAGTTTCATCCGCTTTCCTGCAACCAACATGATGCTCTTTATGGCTGGATAATATTCAGCTGTGTATATATGCCTCACTCTCTTCAGCTCTTCGCCCACTGGCAGACACTTAGTCTGATTCCAACCCTTAGCTATTGTGACTAGTGCTGTAATAATCATCAATGCGCAGGTATCTCTGATATCGGCTGGCTTAGATTCCTCCAGTGTATACCCAAGAGTGATATAGCTGGATTACGTGCAAACCCCATCCTAATGATCTGAGGAACTTCCATATGATTCCCATTATATCACCACCAGCACTGTGGGAGGGTCCTTTCCTCACCCAGCCTCCCTGACATCTCTTGTTTGCTCTCATGATGCTAGCCATTCTGACTGCGTTAAGACCAAATCTCAGTACAGTTTTGTTCTGCATCTCCCCAGGTCAGCTCCTATTCCATCCTTCCCATAAAAGGTAAGGAACTGGGTTCAGAGACATCTACCAATCCACCAAGGACACAGAGCACCTGAAGTGTGGCTCTGAGGTTTCCACTGTATCACTGCCTCTGCCAGCTCACGGCAGGGCCTGCTCAGAGTTGGGCAAGAGGCGAGGAGATCACCTGGAAGCATCTGGTTTCCAAAGCTAAGGAGGAGCCTACATTGTGCTCCTGCTGCCTGGGCCTGGGCTTTCTCTCTATTAGAGCAGAGACCACATCTCAGGCTATTTGCCCAGCCAGGTTTAAACTGTAAGATGGAGAAATGGGACTGTCCTGCAGACAGAGGAACAGTATCCACTTGTCAGATAACGGGAGCATCTCAGCGCTCTATTTCCAGCCTTTTGTCCCCTCCTCCCTGCTTGCGTTAATTACCTACCCATAATGCTAACCTTCAGAAAGAAATGGGGGTAAATAATACAGCAGGTCCAAGTGTCTCGCTCTTGCCTTGTCATGCTCCTCTAGCCAGGTGTGGCGCCTGTCACAGACCCCGAGGGAGTGCAGGTCTCTACGCACTCCCTTACCCCGTGCTTGATGGTGTTTGGTCATTGCCGTGCTCATATGTAATCCACTGAGCTCTGCCTATGCCTGGCTGGCTTTTGCAGTGCAGAGGCTCAGTCGCAAGCCTTTGCTCGCAGCTCCATGTTGAGGGGAGAAAGCAGGAAATACATTCTGTACAGGGCATGTTAGTGCTTGAGACAGGTGGTATTATTTTCAGGGATATTGTGTTAATAGGAGAAGGCTGCGCCTTGAAAATCATTGCCTTTGAGTTCTAGGACTCCTTTCAGATTCCACTTTGCACTTTAGGCAAACACTCAGACAGGCAGCCACTTCCTCCAATGGTGGGTGGAAGGGTCCTAGACCTGGGGCGGCAGCCACAGCGACCAGGAATAACTGGCTGCGGTTGCCTTCCAAGCTTGCCCACAGCCTGGATAATATCAGCAATACTAAAGGTTACAGCTTTTCCTGTGATGTATCGCTTCTTCAGAGTGTATTAAAGATGTTTTGAATCTATTTTTTAGGAGTCTTGAAACCGCCAGTGGAACATTTTTGATGTTGTAGTAATGCTTCGAGCTGCAGCGTGGGAAGGCTGGGCCCCCTGAGCTACCCTAGGGATTGGGAATGGAAGGCACTGCCTGCCCCTTGTAGTTTTAGCAGTTAGGAAGCAAGCTAGGCGGAGCGTATGTCAAGGTGTGGGAGCAGATGTGCCAGGGAACTGTATTCTTTCTTTCTTTTGCCAGGGAGTGGGGGGAAGTCATACTTGGTGTCTCCAAGGATTGGGGGTGGGGTGTGGGCAGGATTTATTAGGAGGGAGAGTCAAAGGAAAAGTTGCATCCTCGTGGAAGAAATTCTCCAGCCCTGCTTAAGATTCTTATTGTTCATCTCTCCCCTCAACCCTCCCCTCACCTGGACCCTTCTTACCCAGAGTACAGATTCAAATAAAAATCCAACCAAAGGCAATATAATTGTGGCAGTTGTCGGAGATGGTATGATGCTTAATTTTATATGTCAACTTGATGGGCCTCCCAGATATTTGGCCCAACATCATTCTGCGGATGTCTGCGGCAGTGTCTGGGGAGGGGATTAACGTTGAATGTGTAATCAGTAATCGGAGGAAAGCAGGTAGCTGGTCCCAATGTCCCCTCAGACCAGTCATTACAAGGGCTAAGTGGAACACCAAGCTGGCCCCACCTTGACTAAGGGGAGCTCCTACAAAGCTCTTAAAATGGGATCCTGGGTAGAGGTGTAGGGGTGTGTGTGTGTGTGTGTGCGCGCGCGTGTGCGTGTGCGTTTGCCTTCAACTGAATGGAAACACCAGCTCCTCTTGGGTCTCCAGGCTGCTAGCTTTCAAAGTGGAGTTCACACCTGAGGCTCTCCCGGGTCTCAGGGCCTTGGACTTAGGCAAGAATCCTGCAGTCTTACCGGTCTCCAGTTCCTTTATAATATGTCAGACACATACAGATGACAATGGTTGTGGCAGGGACTGGAAGACTGAAGCCTTTCCTGAGCCCATGGTCTGGCCTTGGGAAAGGAGTGAGTCACCAAATCCCAGAGGAATCAGTGAGGCTGCTATCTTCAGAGAGTGCTTCAGCGTTTTCTCTCTACTGAGAGAAATGGAAGCCGGGATGGGTGTGAATAGAGATGAGGGTGCTTGTTAGGATGTCACCTTCACAGACAAGTACTGCTCCTTCCAGGAGGCCAGTACTGTGCACACCGCTGCGGTCTCTCCTCTGATGCAGTCAGATCCGAGCCCAGCAGCCACAGGCTCCTCAGCCAGGAAGAGGCAGCACGTCTGTGGTTGGGAGACAGGTGTTCGAGCATTAGTCTCTGTTATGTAAGATTGACGACCACCCTTCTCATCCCTCCCTGATAGAAGTCAAAGGGAAACATGCCTGAAGCTTAGTTACTAATGGGTGTGTGTGCACATTTATGTGTGTAAATGTGGATGCACACGTGTCATAGTGCGTGTGCAAAGTCAGAAGACAAGCTTAAATACCAATCATCACCTACCTTGACATGGGGTCTGCTTGTTTTTCCACAGCATACACCAGGCTATCTGGCCTTCGTGCTTACTTCTAGGATTCTCCCATCTCTCTGCAAGAATGCTAGAATTACTGACCATCAAGCTGTAACATCCTGTTGATTTTTGTATGGTTGCTGGGGATTCAAACTCAGATCCTCATGTTTGCACAGCAGGTGCTTTTACCCACTGAGCTACTGTTCTACCCCTGAATGATACGGTTTTAAATAGTAAATCCCTGGCAGTTTATGAGAAGGCTCAGAACTTAACTTGCCCACTGTACTGGTGTTGGGAGGGGTGACCATCTATAGGGTTAAGTCGGAGAGCTTCCTTCCTTTGCAGTGCTAGAGGCCTGCTTCAGACCTAGGTCACTGGGGCTATTGTAAGGGTGCTAGATGTTTCCCAGAGGAGCCTGGGACCTCAGAATAACTGAATGGGAAAAAGGGAAAGACAAAAAAAAAAATAGATGCAAGGTCAACTCACATGGTCTTAGCTGTGACTTCTTTACAGTCTGAGACCCAGAGTAAAACACCGATACACCAATGCTGATTGTAGATCAGGTCCCAGTGGGACTGAAGCAAATAGGGGCCTTTAGTGGCAGAAGAGATTAAGGTCTAGAAGGAGGGATTGACCGTCATGATGAGGAACATGAGAAAAGTCTCCACTCAGAAAAATCAATGTCTGCTGTCCAGACTCTGTACTGACAGCTTGATTAGAAAGAAAGGACTCAAAACTTCTTTTGCCCTGGAATGGCACCAGGCAGGGGCATGGGGATGTGGCTAAGGCACTGGTGGAGCCATTGGCTACAAGACTTAGATTGTCGGCCCCACCCTCAGAGCACCATGGAAAACTCCCCAGTTAGGGCCCAGATCGGTCCTCCATTTCACTCAACGCCAACAGTAGCCTGTCCCCATCCTGGAGGCACAGGACAGTCTCTATTTTGAGGAATTCATGTCTTGGAGAGAAAGACGGTGCGCATATAGGAATTCAGATCTAGTGGCACATCTAAGCTCAAGAAATTCCGCTCTGTAAAAAAGATGCTCTACCCTGAATTGGGGAAGGCTTCTCTAAGAAAATGCAGACTGACCAAATCCCCAAGGATGGAAAGGAGCAACGCCTCCTAAAGGGGACTCCAGTGGATGGACACACAGAAGACAAGGCCTTGCAAGACAGACAGACTGAATATACAGGCTGATGGAAATGAAGTCCCAGGCTGGAGTTGGAGGTGGTTCCAGGGGCCAACACATCAAAGGTGGAGGGAGTTCAGGCCTGCCCTTAGACTACAGGATTAGAAGGGCTGGGGAGGGAAATTATAAATCCATTTTATAGTTCAGAGAAGTAGCTGCTTTCCAGAAGAGAGCAGGGAAGCCTCCTACCCCCCCCCCAAGGCGGCCATCGTGGAAAACCAGGAAAGGGCAGAGGCACAAGACAGGTACAGAGGTGAGGACTAGGTGGTCAGACTGCTAGAATAAACCATAGGTGCCTAGGGCAAAGTGGAGGCAATGGAAGCCAGCTTCTAAGTTCCTGTTCTGGGTAGAGGAGTAGCGGTAGTTCTAGGGCATATCACATAGCAGAGAGTGCAGGCCAGGGCTGCAAGGGAGACGGGGACAAGCTGAGTCCATGGTGCAGGCATCAAACCAAAGGGGAGATGGGGAGCATGCCTTTAAACATGTGAGGTCGAGAATACACGGGTTGCAAAGCAGGAAGTCCAGCTGCATGAGCAGGGTCCCACCACGGGATCAGAGGGGGTGGCAGAGCTCACAGAACCTTCAGAAACGCCATCCTTTAAAGGGTGGAGACCACGTCACTAAGACAGATGGCTGTTCTGATGAGCATCCTCCACTAGAGCAAACAAAGCCTGATCCCCACATCCAGGTACCCAGGGGGATGAGTGTTCCAAACCTGCCTCCTGGACCACACCATGTGTGTGTGTAGACGGATTGGTCTTTCAAAGCAAGTCTGGGTTCTCAGCTCTCACCCAGGAGCCAAAGCTGAGAAACCTGACCTCTCAGCCTTCAGTCCCACTTGCCCTCCCGAAGGAGGTGTTTTGGGGGAGCGATCAGACAGTCCAGCCATGCCAAGGCTCACTAATGCTTTCCAGCTGCCATATTTGTTTCAGGTGAACCCCCCAACCCTACCCCAAGATGAGCCATGTCCCAGGCAAGCCTGGGTCTCTGCACTCACTCTCTGCTGCCTTCTGGGAGCTTGGCAAGGGCAAGAAACTGATGAAGGGCTGCCAACTGTGGTTGCATGGAGCACTCGGGAGAAAGAGCAAGGAAGGGAAGAGGTGGATGAGAGAGAGAGGAGATAAGAGAGGAAGAAAGAAGGGTGGGGAGAGGAGGAGAGAAGAAATGGTGAGGAAAAGAAAGGAGGAAAAATCGAGAGAGAGGAATGTGTCTTAGTTAGGGTTTTACTGCTGTCAACTCAAGGACAACATTTAATTAGGGCTGGCTTACAGATTCAGAGGTTCAGTCCATTATGATCAAGGCAAGAACATGGCAGCATCCAGGCAGGCATGGCACTGGAGGAGCTGAGAGTTCTACATCTTCATCTGAAGGCTGCTAGTAGAAGACTGACTTCTAGGCAGCTAGGATAAGGGTCTTAAAGCCCACACCCATAGTGACACACCTACTCCAACAGGGCCACACCCTCTAATAGTGCCACTCCCTGGGCAGAGCATATACAAAGCATCACAGAGTGGGACAACGAAATAAAGAGGTAGAGTAGTGGGGAGGGAGAGGAGGGAAGGGGAGGATGAAGAGAGGTGGGGGAGAGGAAGATTCAGCTCCACTGTGAAGGAGACAGACTCCTCCAGGCAGGAAGTGGACGCCCTGAAAATATGATGCTGGGCCCCCAAGAGCAAATGGAAGCATCACATTTTAAAATGAACAACAGGATCTGCCAGTGGTGCCCCTCTTCACTTTGGAAGTACTTCCAGAGGGGTTGAGATGCATGCTGGTGTAGGGCAGCCCTGGATGGAGTAAGGAAGGGAGAGAGTCCTGCATCCTGGAGCTGCCCCAACTTGCTTCTGTCTAACATTCCCAGCAAGCCTGGAATGGTCCTCCTCTGGGGCAGCCACGGCATCCCCCAAGGCTAGGAGTTTGGCGGAGAGCCTACCAAGGGTGAAAGCCAGATCCAGATGTCACATGCTGAGGTGCATGGGGAGACTTGTGCGTGAACATGTGCAGACATCTGTGGTCACAGGCATGTTGGAGGCCATTCCTGCTGCATGACGGTGGTGTGAGAATGTGTCAAGGAACACAGTGAAGTTCAGAAGAATTTAGTCCAGAAGGCACGTATACATCAGAAGCCCGCAGTGAGCCCTGGGCTGTTCTAGGGATCGATGGGATACAACCTTCAGGGTCTCACCAGGCTGAGTGGGAATTGACTGAAATTCTCAGTGTGCCTGTGAGGAGACAGACTCAGCCATTACATCTTCGCCTGAGCAGTTATGTAAGGAAAGAATAGGGCAAGCCCCCTCATTACTGTACTCTGCTTTTGTGATTCCCCCCGAAAAAGCACAGTGCATCCTTGCACAGTTCTTCTGTCCACACCCTTATTCCTGACAACCCGTCCGACACCTGCCAGACAGGAACCAATCATAGCCCTGGGCCTCCTTGGACTTCATTTGTTTGCTTGGCTGATTCTCTGCCCTTTTGACATTCTGGAAAGGAAAGCCCTCATCCGACCTTTACCATAAAGGATGGACACTTGGCAAACTGAATAGGAGGAAGCATGGTGAACTCTAACACAGGACTCTGGACAGTGGCCATATGCTCTCAGACCCAACCCTCCAGCCCTCAACTCCCAACACCAGGACTCATCTTCTCAGCTTTGATCAGTGTGCATCGCCCCTGCCTTCATGACCAGCTGGAGGCTGCCTCCTCGGCCCTCCACTTGGCAAGCTGCTAGGCCTGTTTACTGAGCACCAGACATGAAGCTGGCCATCTGCACAGGGGACTAGCTGCCATCAGAGCTTCAGCACACAGCACCCACTGGGCTCTGGGTGTGGTGTTGGTTCTTCTGCACACACTAATTCACAGTCATGCGAGGAGGGGACTTGAAATAGCTCATCTTAGGGGTGAGGCAAGGACGGCACCCAGCAGTAGTTCACCCTGGCCCTCTCCACTCATAAATGGCAACAGCCCTTGGGCTTGGACCAGCAGCCTCATTCCAGAGCCCAGTTCTTAACTGCCACCCCAACTGAGAGAATAAGCCATGCCCTCGGAAGCTCATGGCCTGGTACGTGACATAGTGTCATGAGGAGGTGGAAAGGGTTGGTCATGGCTAGTGTACAGGGGATGTAGCCAGCACCCCTGCTCTCGGCCTTTGGTGATGGGGTGCCAGATTCATTTATGATGGCCTAGAATGTTCAGGAACATGTTATCTTCCCTCCCCAAAGAAATGCCAGGTCCAAGCTTCCAATGGACTTGCTTCAAGGTGCCTTGTAACCCTTGTGACCCCTGTAGTGCTGGCCTGACCCTGGAAGTAGAGGTGGCCCCCAAGAGAGCCACGTGCCCACGTTTACACAGGAGTAGCTGGAAAGACAACCGCTGTCTGGGGAAAAATATGTTCACATGCCCCTGGTAGAGGGAGCGAGCTCTGTGTTCTCCCTCCTGTAATTGTTACCATCTGTTTCCCTGCATAGTGTTTGTTGATGTTTTCTTGTTTTAAAACTGAAATGAGTCAGATTGGAAGCTGATTTAGGAAAAAGTATCAGGGAGGGAAACTCAAAGCGGCCATGGGAGAATCTGTGGAACTGTTCAAGAAGGAATGTTTCTGGGGGCAGACCAAGTGTCTGCCAACTACTCCTGCCCTGTGAGGCTACAGGCCCCTGCAGCCCAAGCAGGCTAGCCTGCTTGAGGGTGTGTGTTTGTGTGTGTGTGTGTGTGTGTGTGTGTGTGTGTGTGTGAGAGAGAGAGAGAGAGAGAGAGAGAGAGAGAGAGAGAAGGAGAGAGAGTGTGAGAGAGAGAGAGTGAGAGAGAGAGAGAGAGTGTGTGTGATTCTCTCCTATGTGTTGTATAGGCTCAATGCCTATATGGTAGTAACAATATTAATCCCAATTTTTACACCAATAAATTCACACCAATGAAAACCTTAAATTTGTGTCAAATAAATTCTGTA
>NC_034596.1:4385073-4398831 GCF_900095145.1 Mus pahari | reverse complement strand
CCCCACCCCACCCCGCATAGCAAGGACTGCTGCCACTTGCTGGCATCCTCCACCGCCACCTCCCCCTTGTCTCTGATAACAGGAGGGAGGTGTCCACGTTTCACTGAAATATGTATTTCAGGGAAGAAAGTCTCATGACTGTTTTATAGATTATGCTACCAGCTTCCCTGAGAGCAATAAACTGACAAAGAGGGAAAGGTTATCTTGGCTCACGATTTCCAAGTTTCCGCTCACCATCAGCTGTCCTTGTTGCCTTGGACTTTGCACAGTACATCATGGAAGGAGCCAAGGATGAAGCAAACCCACTCACCTTCTGGCAGCCAGGAAGAAAACTCTAAAAGAAACCACATCTCTGTAACTACCTAAAACCTCTCACTAGGTCCCCACGCCAAGCTGTGTGTCCAAGCTTTGAGTGCATGGAGGTTTAGAGAAGACATTTCTGATCCAGTCTATTACGTAGAGGAAGAAGGGAAGCAGGGACTCAGAGAGATAAACTGGCATAAGGAGCTCTGGGCTCTGTGAAGGCAACAGGGGCAGGGCTTGACTCACAAGACTCATGATGCCATGATCCAGGCTGAGGATGTTCTCACCAAGACACTCATGGATCCTGGTTGTGCCCTTGAACCTTTCCTTCGGAGTTTCTTTGCAGGGAGCCATGGGATCTGAGCTCAGCCCTACAGCACAAGACGAGATGTGGAACTCATTTTGCTTAGAGTAGTGTTTAGGCACAAGCAAAGGAAACTTCTCATGTCTGCATATTTAAGCACTTTTATTAAGTGGAACAAGCTATTTCTGAACACGAGAGTGGCCAACAGCCTTAGAGGAAATTAAAATGAACCATGACAATGGAAAATTGCACAGGGGCACGGCAGATTCTACAGAGATAAATACAACAACGTTTCAGCAGCATTCGGGAAAGACTAGAGACCATGGGGATTATGTTGTTTCAGGGGGTGGGGGGGAGCTATGTAAAAACTAGAGCTCTGGCTGAAGTGCTGATTGACATGCGAGTCAGGTCTGAGGGTAACTCTCCCCATTAAACATTCCCCCAAGGGTCTGGTGGGAAAAGCAGAACCAGACAAACAGTAGACAGATAGACTGATAGAGACGTTGTTTCTGAACACCCACTGCGTGCATGCTGTGTGGGTGCTGTGGACTCAGTTCTACCTCCCAAAGCCCTTGGGTTAAAGCCTTTGCCCTCATTGTGATGTTTTTTTGAGTCCAGAACTTCTGGAGATATTACAGTTTAGATGAGGTCATGGGGGTGAGGCCCTCCCAGTGGAATGCCCTTATTCCTCTGTCTCCCTTCATATCAGCACACAGGCAGAAAGGCAGCCAAGTCTGTAAGCCAGGAAGAGGACTCTCCTCCAAACAGACCATGGTGACATCCTGATTTCAGGTAGGCCAGCCTCTAGAACAGTGCAGGGGGGGAGGCAATGTTTGCTGTTTAAGCTACACAGTTACATACTAGGTGTGTAATATACTGTCGTAGCATTTTGAGCTAAGACAGTGAGGAACAGACAGGAACAACAGCATCTTCGCCTTAAAGAGCTCTCTGGCCTTGAGAACTTAAACGCTACCCTGTTTACAGTCCGATTGATACAGCTGTTAGGACTGTGATTGGGTTGTACTCTCTGAGGCCAGAGACCCCTCAAGACTATGTCTCCAGCATAGGTTAGTGTCTTGTGTAGAATAAGCACAAAATGATGGATTGATAGATATATGGGTGAATAGATGGACGGACGGACGGATGGATGGATGGATGGCTAGACGGATGGATGCATGGATGGGTGGGTGGGTGGGTTGGTAGATTGATGGATGGATGGAATGGAAGGATGGATGGATGGATGATAGATGGATGGATGGATGATGGATGGATGGATGGATGGATGGATGGATGGATGGATGGATGGATGGGTGGAGGAGTACCTAAGTGGGTTGATTGGTGAATGGATACGTGGATAAGTAAATAGGTAGGTGGACTGGTGGCTGGATGGATGGGTGGCTGGCTGGCTGGTAGGATGGATGGATGGATGGATGGATGGATGGATGGATGGATGGATGGATGGGAGGCTGGCTGGATAGGGAGGTGGGTGGGCATTGAATGAAAGCAGGGTACACATGGATGTTTACTCACCCCACTTCTTAGTGCCAGTCCTGAAGAAAGAAAGTCTTTCTGCCTACACCAGGGCAGAACTGCTGTTTCCCTGTACTCCTTGCCCCTTCAATGACCTCATAAGACTTTACCAGTGTCAGTCATAGCCCTGGAGCTAGGACAGACTCAGACATATCCTGAGCATGGATAGACTCAATCTGCCCAGCAAGATGACTATAGCTTAAAGAGATGAGCCAATGCCGAAAAAGAGTTTTCCTCTATAAATAAATAGATAGATAGGTAAACAAACAATCAAATCACTTTTAACTGCTTCCATGCTGAACCAAGAAAGCTGAGCTGGACTGAGGCAAAAGGAATAAGTACCTTGTCTTCAGAACATGCCTAGCCATATGTTACAGTCCCTACAGAGACTGTACAGGCAGAAACCCCAGTGAAAGAACACCGGGGATCAGGCAAATGTACACTGAGTCCACAGTGCCTGCTTCGGGATGTCCACACTGGGGAATCCCACTGAATTTGAAGCCCCCTGCTGTGGTCAATTGTAAGCTTGGCTTCTGAGTCTCCAAGTCCCTCGGATATGACTCTCTCTACTCCTTCTGTGCTCCCTGTCTGAGAAGCCACCTAACAAGGATATTTGTGCTGTGTTGTTTGTTTCTCTGTTCCTTGTACCCCTTAGTGTTACTCTGTCACAGTCCTCTCTCTAGTTAGGCCTCTAATGAGGCCACTGAAGACGCCGGTGTCAGGATTGGGTCGCCTGGCACTGAGTCCTGTGCTCAGTCAATGGTGTGCTCTCACGCAGAGGGGTTGAGATGTGGCGATAGCTCTCTCTGTCGATCAAGTATCTGTAATTTTAAAAAGAATGATCATAATGATCTGTTGCAGCTATAACTAGAAAAATGGGAGTGGCTTTAAAAATCAGTAGATGTGTTAGTAGATTCTACAAGAAGAGGCTGGAACTCAGCTTAAGAGTCCTTCATAGTAGAATGAACCATGCCAATAGGAGGGACTTTGTACATTCTAGAATATTCTCTGGTAAGGGACTGGGACACCTTAGTGGGCAACAGGCCAGGCCAGATCAGAGCCAAACCATTTTAAAATCTCTCCTGTCTCCCCTGGGTAGCTGGGAGGCCCAGAAGCCTGGTTCGGAATTCATATTAAGTACATGGATTCTAGGCCTAGGGGGCCAGGTCAAATTATCAGGTGGTCTAGCCAGGGAGCCTGTGAGATTCTCCAGAGCCAGGTTTGGCATAATTGCCTAGGACTGTCCTTCACCAAATTTGCCACGATGTTAAATCTGAACTTAGCAAAGGCTCTCCTCTTGGAAGTGAGTATTAGCTGTGTGTGTCTGTGCATCAGAAGCTGAGCCCAGGGAGGGCAAGAAGTGGCCCTGCACTTACTGCCTGCAGGGCTGGCATTTGGGATGTCCCATCAAAGGCCAGAGTGGGAGCTGTTCTGGCCGCCTCCCTACCCGCCCACTGTGGTGACAAGAATGAAGGCAGTCTTCCCTGTGTGCTGGAAAAGCCACTAGCCCATGCCCAGGTGAACAGGAACCTGCAGAGCAAGACAGGCAGGTTACAAGGAGCAGCCATTGGGGGCGCTGTGAGAGCTGATTGAATAGGGGGATGAAAGGCCCTGCACAGCTCTACAGCAGCTGCCCCTCGCTCCCCCTCATCTGTGTGTCCGTCTGGGCCACTGGCTCCCGCACATCACAGGCATCCACTGAGGGCCAGGCCTGCCCTACACCTTCTGTAAAATGAAAGGGAATGGGTATCAGAGGGGTGCTGAAGCACAGGAAAGGGCCTCTTTCTTTTCAAAGACTTTCATTTGTGATAGTTTTTTTTTTTTCCTAGGTGATCTTATTTCAAAGCCCCTTTGAAAATTTTGTGGGTTTTGTAATGGATGAAAAGTTACTTGGAAATAGGGCTAAGAAGTTTTCGGTTGAAAGTTGTTAGAGGAAAGTTGAAAGCGCAGAGTTGTAAGGTTCTGCCAGATTTATCATTTCTTTTGTCCACGAGACCCACCGTGGAAGGGGGTTTAGTGCAAGGGGCCCAGGGAGATCTGGACAGGGCATGTGCAAGACCATGGTGCAAAAGCCAGCCTGTCCACAGTTGCTTTACGTCTGCAAAGGAGGCTGTCTCTGTTGAACTCTGAGCATATACATCTCCAAGGAATAGACTTTGATGTCGGAAGAGGAAGAGCAAATGTTCTCCCTGAGTACTATAGAAAGCCAGGCTCTGGAATAGACAAAGGGCTGCCACACAAGTGTTTTGTATTAGGGACAGAACTACTAAAGAAGAGGGGGCCCAAACAGGACCTGTGTGAGAGGGGGCAGGCCTGAGGGCTACTGTAGGCATTGGGTATAACCCAAGGTCAGGAACTGAGGGCAGAAGAAACATGTAACTGCACAGAAGGGACGTGGGTGAAGTTTCAGTGAAGGAAAATGTGGAAGACAGAAAGAGAGGGGGAGAGAATTTCGAGAAGAAAAAGGAACCTGTGTTGGGGCTCAGAGGGGATGGACAGGCAATGCTACAGAGATGGGCAGCGGGGAGTGATCATCCTGAGACAGGGTAGGTGCACCAAGGTGAAGAAATGAAAATGGAAGCTGAGAACCAGCAGAGGGAAATACCAGGCTTTTCAAGCCCTGGGCTTGGCTAGGAAGGGCAGGAGGCCCATGGAAGATGAGGTGCAAGAAGAAAGGGCTTGCTTGAGGTATTTTCCTCAGCCTAATGTTGAGAAGCCAATGGGAAGAAGCTGGTAAGAGAAGGAAGGAGAATGAGGAAGTATGAATAGAAAGATGTGCCTGTGGAGGCAGATGTGTCCAGATGTGCAACCCCGTTCTGAGATGGAGGAACTGGATCTATCCAGGAAGACCCACAGTACACTGGCAGTGGCTAGGGCAGATGCCAGGGGTGGGTTGGGCCTAAGGTTTGAGAGAGGAGGAGAGAAGATGGAAGCCAATGAATCTGGCCTCCTGACACTAGTATATACAATGGTCAGAGGAGAAGGCACAGTGGAGGAAAGATAGACTGTAGCCATCATCCTGCAGGTGCCTAGGAAGGGCTCAGAGTGTTACCCAACTGTGTGGTGTGTATAGCGGCAGACTCTGCATGGCTAAGCTCGTTGATGAGGATGTCATCCTCAAAGAGGTAACCGGGAATATTCTGAGTATCCCAAAACGTTGTAAAGGTCTTAGAGCTTGGGCTTCTAAGACTCTAGGACCAAGTAGAAAATAACTGGGTTATAGGGATTCTACCTTCAAGATGGAAGTAGGTCAGGTTCAGTGCTAACACATTAGTGCCCCTTGGAGTGGTCTGTTATCAAAATGGTGAGCCTGGTCTGACCCAGGCTCTAGCTTCTTGTTCAGCCATATGACATTTCCTGAATATAACCTGCCTTTGTAATCCCTTCGTACCACGGGGACATCTTGAGAACTTAGCGGATTGCAGGCACTGTGGATTGGTAACTGTCACTCACTTTCTTTCATCATAATATGTACCCCATTTCAGGTAGTTTCTTTTTTAAAAAAAGAAGCTATTAAATTCATTTATTCACTTATTCATTCATTAATTCATTTGGTGGGGATGCATTCCAAAACACTCATGTGGAAATCAGAGGACAACATTGAGAAGTGAGAACTGTCCTTCCACCATTTGGATGGATCTTCCACATAGAACTCAGGTCAGCAGGCCTATGCCCTCACCCACCAAGCCCTCAGATGGTTTGTTTATAGCAAGGCAAAATAGATTAAGACAGGTAGAGTTAGTCGTGGGTTAGAATCCGAAGTTTCACACCCTCTAAGTGTTATTGAACTTTGCTGGGCTGTATGGCTCTCATCAGTAAGATGGTGGGAAGAATACAGAACTCTTCCTGGAGAGAAATGAGTTATGCCCACCATTGGCAGGTGGGAGGCAGTTAGATATGAGCTGTTCAGGTGGAGATTGGCCCAGCAGCCCCATTTCATCACTTACAGCTCAGTTCACATAGTGCTACAAGCATGGCAAGTGTCCCAGACATGTACAGGTAGCTCTCGGGACTGCACACAAAGTCGGGGGGGGGGGGGGCGTGGTCACAGAGCAGGGTCCCAACCAAGATAAGCCTCTGAAGTTCTTCTGTCTTCTACCTCAGCTGGGCCTGTTACTGAAGTCTCTCCTTCCTTGCTAAGCCCCTCCCCTCCACCCACTCATTTGCATCCTCTGTACCCACCCAGGCTCCTAGCGGGGTCATTTACCCGCCAGAGACATCATCATATTCTGTAATATGATTGGAATCTGAATATATATTTAAAATGACAAGATGGAAATTAAAATTTAAATAAAGAATTACTTTTCTATAAGTTTCTCTGAAAGCAGTAATTTAGCAGCAAATTGATAGAGAAAGGTAAGCGCTGGTCCTTTAAACCATCGTGCGGGTTTCCGGCGGCCGAGCCAGAAGTGTCTCAATTTAACACATCATTGGTTAGTATTATTAGAAATTTCATCAGGCTCTGCAGTGCGTTCTGGTGGGGCTCAGAAGGGGAGGCCAGGGGCACAGGCTGGAGGCCAAGAGAGACCACCCTGGTTAGAGAGGGTAAGGGGGGGTCACAGGAGACCCTCCCCAGCACCAAGTGGGGCTTTAACTGTGCTTGTCTTGTTTGTAGCTCAATAGCAATCAGAAATAAGATCTGAGGCTCTGTTAGGTACCATTAGCTCCTCGCACAGGATTGCAGGTCAACACATCCTCTACCCAGTGGCTCTCAACTTTCCCAATGCTCAGACCCTTTAATACTGTTCCTCATGTTGTGGTGACCCCCACCATGACATGATTTTGTTGCCACTTCATAACTGTCATTTTGCTAATGATGTGAGTCCTAATGTAAATATCTGTGTTTTCCAATGGTCTTAGGATCCCCCAGTAAAAGGGTCATTCAGCCCCCAAGGGAGTCGAGACCTAGGGGTTGAGAACTGCTGCTCTAACCCCTGGAAACCTAAGCCCAAAGCTGGAGTCTTTGACAGCTTTCCCCAAGAAGCTGGCTCTCATGAACCGCGTGAGCAAGGCCCCTAAATCTATCCCAGTCAAGATCCGACAGGCAGCTATAGTCACTAGAACCCCAGACTAGGCGCAGGCCTAGGGACATGGACACGAAGGCCACCATTGCTCCCCAAGGTAGGGCTAAATCAGCACCATTGTAGGCTTGTTAAAGTAGCACATTTTGGTGAGCCCTTGCTCCATAGCTACAGAATCAGAACTTCTAAGACTATGGTCCAGTTCTAGGAAACCTCCAGGATGTAGCTCACTCACATGCCTCGTCTTGGAGACCGCTGTGGTGGTGGCAGCTGGAGCGACCATACTCTGGAAAGAGAAGGCCTAACAGTCTGGGAACCTTCTCATGGGCTTCATCTAAAAGCACCAGGCACCAAAAGGTCTCACACCCATACATGGCCTCCACCGGTAGCACACCATTCCTTTCACTAATACTTGCCTTCCTGAGGTCTCCCCACTGCATATGTGATTTTGCTAACAATAGGAATCACAGGCTAAATATCTGGGAAGTGGGCGCACTCTGCCCTCGGTCCTCACCACTTCCTACACGTGGACCTGAGCGTCGGGAAAGTCCTATATGCCTCACAGGAGAGGGACACTTAGAAGGAAAGAAAAAGTAAACCATTTGCCAAGAAAGGCTGTCCCACTGTGCTCAGCCACAGAGCTGACACCTGCTGTCCTGTGATTGATACCCCAGAGCAACCCAAGAGCTGGTGGTCAAAGATGCCTGAATCCTACCCACTCTGCCACCTACAGGCACCAGTTCCTGCTGTTCTCAGAGACGCAATGGGAGTGATAACCACCAGGTATAAAAACAAAAATAAAATGGCAGTTTTCACTACTCCCAAACTCATGAGCTCCCAAATCCATGGACCTCTGCCACCTCTCTGTAGTGAGTGTGCAGACTCGGAGCTGTGTGGACCTCCCAGGGTGGCTCAGACTTCCAGACCATACTCTTATTAGCAAGACTGGTCAAATTATTCTGCCCTGACTGTTAGGGAAGCTACCAAGCAAGGTTTTCAGAGGAAGGCTGCTTAAAATGAGCAGGGCAGTCGGAAAACATGGCTCTGTCCACAGTGGAACCCAAGCCAACTGAGTCTCTCACCACCTGCAGTACCCAGGAGCTGCAGGAGGGGGCCCACCAGATGTGTCTTTCCAGGTTGGGTAGTTACCTCAGGGAGTCCTGAGGAGAGAACAGGGCTGCAGATCAAGGGCAGAGTGTTGCAAGTTCTGGGTTCACTGCTGGCGTTTTCTTCCCCGTGACTTCTCAGCTTTTCATCCAGGGCCACTCTACTCCCACCACCCACCTGGGGCAACTCCGAGGGAGGCTGCATGCACTTGTTTTCATAGTCACAGGGTAACCGCCCCCTTCTGTGTTCATGCTGCCCCAAATCCTCTGTGAGATGCTGGAGGATGCTGACAGCACAGGATGCATTTGCCAAGAGCCACACACAGTGACTTTCTGTCTCTTGTATTTTACAATATACACAGTAAAGTGTATATCTCGAATTTTTTTTTCTTTTTCTTTTCTTTCTCTCTATCTTGTGTGTTTGTTTGTTGTTAGTAGCTTAATAGTATTTTCTAATATCTCACAAATTGTGTGTAGGGACACAGAAAGCCTGGTTGAGACCATTCTTCGGTATCTATGTTTATGCCAGTCACCAGGTAGTACTCATTGATCACATGTCTGACCTATAGAGCAGAAGCTGTGAGTGGTTCTAAAATGAGGAGCTGGAGGGAGGGGAGATAGCTCAGTCAGTCAAGAGCTTGCTGGTCAGGCTTGAAGATTTGAGTTCAGACACCCAGCACTTATGTTTAAGGAAATTAAAAGCAGGGAGAGTAGAACATCACACTCCTGTAATCCCGGGGGCTGCTGATCTGCTGCTCAGCAAGGCTGTGTGAACCAATGAGAGAAGCTGTCTCAAAAATGAGATGGAAAGTGATTGGGGAAGACACCCAACATCAACCTCTGACTCCGCATACGTGTACACGTACAAGATACACACATGCACACACGTACATGTGTGTGTGCGCGCGCGCGGACACACACTCACACAGGCTCAGAGTGGGTGTAATGGCACATGCCCATGCTCTGTCAGCAGTTCTAAGTCTATGTTTTCTTTTTTCAATTTGAATTATGTAGTGCATAGACATGTTGAAGGCTAAGAGGCCCCTTGGCCTGCACAGCTGCCATTTTCCCTGTGTACCTTTGACTCTCCATTCGAACTCTGCCTGAGTTCAAGGCCAGCCTGGACAACAAAGCTAGGAAAGCCAGGGCTACACAGAGAAACCGTATCTTCAAAACAAAACAAAAGACACCTTGCAAGAATCCGTTCTCTCTCCCTACCGTGTGGGTCCCAGGGATCAAACCCAGGTCACCACGCTTGGTGACAAGCCATTTCACCAGCCAAGTGAAGCTGACCTTCTGATTCTCCTGCCTACGTTTTCTGAGGTCTGGGATTGCAGGAGTGGATATCCACACTCAATTTTATATAGCACTGGGGATCAAATTTAATGGCTACCTACATACTAGACAAGGGCTCTTCCAACTGTGCTACATCCTTAACACTTTTTTTGTTTGTTGGTTAGTGGGTAGATTTGGGTTTGTTTTGCTTTGTTTTGTGTTGCGTTGTTTTGTTCTTGAGACAAGTCCTGCTGTGTGGCTCTAGCTGACATGCAATTTTTTATATAACCTGAACTCACAACAGCCCTCCTACCTCAGACTCCTGAGTGCTGGGATTACAAGCATCAACCACCATCCCTGGCTGTTGTACCTTTTCTTAGCGGTGGCATGGGTGCTGTCATTAACAAAAGTAGAAGTAAGGTGTCATGTGACTCTGCTCCCTGAAGTATTTCTTCAAGCTATGCCATCATACCAAGTTGGGGTACCCTGAACCAAGTCAGGGTACCCCATGGCACTGTTTGTAAGTCTCTCCAGGGTCAGACCTTGACCACAGCTGAACCTGGGCCCCCCAATAGTGCTTATGGACCAGAGTAAAAACAAAAGCAAACTAAGGAATTGGGGGGTCAGATTCCAGGCACCCTTCCAGGAAGGGGATTCTCACACCTCAGGGGACTAGCGGTGGCATGGGGTGTACCACGCTCAGTGACACATGGGAGATGCAGTCACACCAGCTGTGTGTTCCACCCAGTGACAAGGCATCTAGGCCCACAGGTTCTAGTCTGGAAACAGGTCTGTAAGATGTAGGTGCCATCATCAGCCATGTGACCTGAGATATGGGGCATGTGAGGGGGATGAACTGGGCTCTGTCCTGTGTCAAGAATAAATATGCCATCTATTCTGGAAGCTTTCTAGGGTTTCCTGGCTCTTTTGATACCTTTGGGAAGAGTGGATGATACTGTATTTGGAATTTACCAGGATATATTTATGTCCTTAGCAAGAGTCAGCTTCAACTTCCTGCACCTCCACCATACCTAGGCCCTCAAGGAGAGGTGGAGGAGGATCAACACTTTCTGGTTCTTGTTAGTGGATTAGGTTAGCCAAGCCTCTGAGCAGCCTCCAGTAGCCTCCAGGGCTATGGAATCAGCCAGTGGTCCCCAGCAAGGAGAAGCAGACTATCATGCCTCTGCCCCAG
Organism: Mus pahari; assembly: GCF_900095145.1. Classification (NCBI taxonomy): domain Eukaryota; kingdom Metazoa; phylum Chordata; class Mammalia; order Rodentia; family Muridae; genus Mus; species Mus pahari. The sequence continues at coordinate 4,388,100 of NC_034596.1, read as the reverse complement.
GTCCTGCGTGTGCCACGCTTCTTCCTAACGGCCGCTCTGCAGAGTCATCCATTCCTTAAATGAGTAGTGATGTCATTGCTCTCGGCCTGGGGATAGCTATGCCAAGCGTAGCACCTGCTGGGCCAGGCGTGACACTGAGTATCCGTCTTTATGGAGTCTGCCTGCCAGAACCGGGTCAACAGGACCCTCAGGCAGTGTGCAGAGCACTGTGGTCATGCAGAGTTGAGATGGGACTCTGAGTTCCCATCATCACTCAAACCTTCCTGACCACTTGGTCGCCGCAAGTATTTGTGATATTTTTGTGCAAAGTAGAGATAAGTCCTCTCTCTGGTTGGACTGAGCAGCAGAAAACAGGCTGCCTGGCTACAGTCGACTCGTGAATGTACAGGGGAGCAGAAGACCCTCCGTGGGACTTCAAGTACCTCCGCCTCCCAGCTGGTGCCATCTCCCTTGACCCCTCTTCCAGGGATCACTGTGGATCCTGTGAAACTCTGTACCTGGTCTCCCCAGGCTGGAAGAGGGTAACCCTCCCTGCTCTGGGAAGCTGCTGGGGGCTCTGGGAGGGCAGCCCAATGCCAGCAGCCGCTTTCAGCCTGCGTAGCCACCTCACAGAGTCTCAGCCATAAAGGACCCCGGTCTTTAGTGTTCTTCAGTCTCTGAAAGAAGCAGGATGCTGTCAGCCACCGTAAAAATGTGACCTTTGAAAATTTACAAGAGCCGAGGTTTAAAAAGCTGCTGTGTTAATGATGCATCCCATTAGCATCTCATTAAAGGGAAGCTGGGAGAAACCAGCTCAAGCCCAGTGATGGGCAGATAGGGCCAGCCTGCAGAGCTAGCAAGGGAAAGCTATAATGGCTGGCCTCTCCTGGTGAATACCACCATATTACCAGAGCAGAAGCCAGGGCCAGGGAAAGGTGGCTTCCCAGATGTCCCAGAGAGTGACAGCGGGAGGAAATGGGAAGTGAAGGAGGCCCTGCCCAGCCCATTTCTTCAGGGAAGCTGGTCTTTCTTGTACTGGCAGCCCGCCTTGCAGCCCACCACCACCACCCCAACCCCAGTCCTGCTTTCTTTCTCTAAGGCAAGCCCTCATTTGAGCTCAAGAAAAGCCCGGATTGCTCCTTGGGATTCCAGATGTGTAAGAATTCAAGACCATGAGAGGGAAATTTAGAGCTAGAATCACAGACCCATACAGGGTCCCAGACACCTTCGGAGTCTGCATCTGCATGCGCTTATCCAGGGGGTTTAGAACCCTTGACAGGAAGAGCGGTCCCCGTGGTCGGTCTCCCTGCCTCACAACTACTGGTCAGTCCATCCATATATGGCTCACCTGGAAGCCCTGGGCCTCTCGGCAAAGGGCACTCCTGCATCTATGTTGTTTGTTGACAGAATCAAGAAAGGAATATTCACTTGACTGCTTTAATAAAATCAAATTCCTGAACTGCAAATTGCTTGCAGCTTAAGACGTTGCTAGCGCAGAGCAGAAAGAATTTGAGTGGTTTTATTTATCATTCCTAAAGGGGCGGGGAAAGAACTTCAGCATGGCTTTCTTCACTCTTAAGAAACGCTTGTACTGATCAGAATAGACACAGAGACAAACAGGAGGCTGGCAGCTGGATAGTCCCCTACCTCCACCTCCACTGCCACCGCGACCGCCACCACCACCCCCCTCCCATGGCTCTGGATCAGCCTGTGCATACCCAGAGTACCCAGCTTCTGTTTGGGGTGCATGGGAGTTTGCATTGTGCACAGGCATTTACCCACCATTCCATCTGAGAGCAAGGCCCGGGTCTGAATAGCATCACCCACCTCACCGCTGCCCTGGCCCCAGCCCAATAGTTATTTGCCAAGACATAAATAAGCCGGTGCATAAGCTTATTTGTGGGGAGAAGTATGCTATTTTTTTCAAGTTCAGAAACCCCTTTAAATTGGGGGCAAACATTAGAACTCTCCGTTTTATAGCACAGAATCTGATGACCCAAACTCAAGAAAACTGAGATCCTGGTGCAGGGAGAGGACGCAGAAATCTTAAGCCAAGCTGTTTGCTGTCTGGGAAACCTCTGGGTTATGGGCAGCAGAGAGGGGCTGCAGCGCCCCCTCCTGACAGAAAAGGTTTCCACATTGTCAGCCTATGGGCTTGCTGGCAAGGAGGCTGGAGAAGGGGGGCGGGGTCCCAGCATCCAAATGTGCACTCTAAACAAGGCTCTGGAATAGGGCAAAGCATAGCCACCTTCCCGCTCGGGTGCCTCTGATTTCAAGAGCAATTTCTGTGTCTCAAAAGCCACCACGATCCTGGAAGCTGGGACTCGAGGAAGGGCTGCGGCTTGCTAGATGGCTTCTGCCTCCAGACGGAGCATGCGTTAAAAGTTGACTCTTAAGAGAACTCTGAGAAGGCCTCCCCAGTATTTCCTGTGCTTCATCACGATTGTGGCTCTCTCCCAATATGGCTATATCCCCCTTTTGTATACTACCCCCACCCCCACCTCCTCATCCATGCCACAAGCAAGAGAAGGGCTTTCTCAGGACGCCTGTCTGATCAGCTTAAGATGTTACTAGCACAGAGCAGAAAGAATGTGAATGGGCTGGGAGACTCTTCCTCTGTTCATGTCCTGATCACGGAAGTGGAGCATTTGAAGTACAGGTCAGAGGTAAAGTGCACCCTAATGCGATTAGCTCGGTAGTGCCGCCTGGCTCTGGCTTTCTCAGTAGGCCCCACTACAGGCGCCCTGTGCCAAAGTGTGATACAGCAAAACTCCAGAAGCCCTTCCCAGACTACTGACCACATCCCAGCTAGGTGCCTGGCCATGGCCCCGGGGGAATCCCCCTGCTCAAGGGCCCCACAGGGAGCTCTGCCTCCAGCTTCATCACTGAGTCAGGCACTCACCAGAACACACTATAAGAAATGTGACAGAATGGCTAAGATTAAAAATCCAGGTGACAGCAGATGCTGGCGAGGTTGTGGAGAAAGAGGAACACTCCTCCATTGCTGGTGGGATTGCAAGCTTGTACAACCACTCTGGAAATCAGTCT
>NC_034596.1:4371463-4383953 GCF_900095145.1 Mus pahari | reverse complement strand
AATAATAATAAAGCAAAACCAAAAAAAGTAAATAAATTATGAAACATACATACTTTGATGTAAAATATAATCATTAAAATGCTTCGAAGAGTATTTACTACCAACAAGAAAATTCTAACTATAAATTTCAGATGCTTTATAAATGTGTTGAGTAAATAAATAAAATACTAAATTCAAAATTAAAAAAAAAAAAAGAAAAGAAAAGAAATGTGACTTTCACCTGAAGGAAGATGCTGCGAGTGTCCCTGGAGAACATCTGCCCCTCATCCCAGCTCACATGCTGCCACAGGCCTGACGGGTTTTTAGGAGCTGTTATGACTCATCTCAAAGCCAACTGAGATCCTTGCCCCCGTTGCATCCCAGTTGTCTTATCCCGGCCTCTACAATATGTTTAGGATTTTAAAACTATTTATAAATAATGGCCATCGAAGGAACTTTAGATGTGGTGATACACAACTGCAATCTAAGCACTCGGTTGTGAGAGATAGGAAGGTCATGGGTTCAAGGGCAGGCTGGAATACAAACCCTTTAAAAAAAAAAAAACCAAAAGCTAGGGGTGGGGTCAGTGGTAGAACACCTGCAAAACTGGTACAGCACCTTGAGTTCAGTCCCCAGAACAATTTATTTTGAGAAATGCATACAAGTGTAGACAAGAAGACACCCATAATCCGAGAGGATGAGAATCCAAGGATAATGTCTCGCCAACATTTGGGTCATCCATCTCTCACACATGTTGGTCAACACAAGGACAGTTCATAGGGAGATCACACGGGTCTAATCTTGTGGTCTGCCTTTCTCATCAAAATCACAGTGGGAACACTGTGCCTTCTCATTATAAATTTCTAGAAGGTGCACTGCTTAGTAACCAATGTTCTCTCAGGAACTGTAGCTGGGGGAGGCCAGTGTCACCTGATGTTTGCTTTCATTCTGAGGGCCCGTCTCTTGTTCATCTCTAAAGCTAAGTCAGAAAGTGAGCTCACACAGCACGCTCCGAGGAGCACTGGGTCCTTCCTACCTGGGGTCATAACCTGACCTGTCCAGCCAACTCCTATAACTCCCTCCCTTTCTCCATGGGATGCCTAGGTCCCAAGAGCATGTGTAAGAGCAATGTGGGGAACTGGGGAGCATGCAGTGGCCCTTGCTTGCCACCTGATGGTGGTATTCTGCAGAACATTTGTCACCTCATTAGGAATTCTGTCAACAGCCACAAGTAAAAGCCCTGGTAGACTGAGAGTAAGCAGGTACAGGCAGTGCTCCCAGCACATGCCCTGGATACGTGGGTAGCACTGGGATTATCATGGGTGATTGACAGTCTGAGGGCCGAGGTGTCCCTCCAACCAGAGCATAGAGTGCTCTGTCAGTTACAGTAGTCTCCCGGGATAGGCTGCTATAGAGACACATGGTAAGACACTGGCTTAGAGCTCCCGGAGGCCAGGAGCTCATCAGTTGCAAACCTGCAGATACTCTTGTCCTGATATCCTGTGATCCCTCCTGGTGAGGAGGCAAGGGTTCCAGGGTTAGTGGGACTGGGTGCAGGCTCTCTCTCTCTCTCTCTCTCTCTCTCTCTCTCTCTCTCTCTCTCTCTCTCTCTCTCTCCCTCACACACACACAAACACACACACATACAAACACACACACACACACACACACACACACTTGCCCTTTCTCGCTCTGCTCATGAACCCAGTAGATAAAGCTCAAGTTTCATGGATACTACTGAGGGAACATGTTTCAGACATGGTCCTAGAACAGTCTATGCTTACTTCTCGTCTGCTTTCCACAGGCTCCCGGCATCTCCAAAGCTGACAATCAGTCCCAAGGACTCACGACCAGCATCCGATGGGGGCAGACGCCTGTCAATCAGTCCACACCCTGGGACACTGATGAGCCACCCTCCAAACAGATGAGGGAGAGCGACAATCCAGGTGAGTGTTCATCAGCTGACAGAGACACGCCGACTAGCTGAGTGCTCTGTTCTTCTCTAGAGACCCTGACCCATGAGTCTGCAGAAGCCCAGATGCCGGGCTTAAGATGTGTGGGACCCCAAGTTTCTTAAGTCACACTTCCAGGGAGATGTTATTGGCTTGCACACAGTTACATGAGCACCAGGATGCTCTAGCCTCAGGACTGGGATTTCTTCTGCAGCATCTTTGTCCTCCTCTGGCAGCTCTGACCTCTCATGGCTCCTGGACCGCACCACTCCCACTTTGGTACGCATACCTGGAGATACCCCCAGCTCCACATCTTCTGCCCAAGCCCAAGCCCAAACCCATTAATCCTAAAATCCGTGAGTTCCTGTCCCTTTACTTTCCAGACAATTGTTGCACATCCCTCTAGAGTACAAAGCACAACTCGGTGCTAACAGCCTACGTACTGTATGACCAGTGCTCTTTCTTCAGCACCTCCGCATTGGTCATTACACCCCTCGCTCACAGCTCTTCAACCCACAGACATACAGGTTGTCACAAGGCCACCTCTTCATACTTGGGCTCAGGCATCTGGGTTTGGGGACACAAGAGCAAATCTCTCCAAATCTCTACCACTGTAATTTCGGGTGCTGTGTTTTGTTTTGGGTTCTTTTCTCTTCCTTTTTCTGGGCTCTGTTCCCAGTTTGCCCCAAATTGTCCTCTGTAGCCCATCCTGGTAGCTACCAAGCCATTGACTAAAAACAATGGTCCGGGCTTGCAGTGAGTGACTAGAAGCCTTTCTGTAGGTCTCCAGCCGTTTTCAGGCATTCGTCTCATCAAAATAGGAATCATCTTTGTGGCATAGCATCTTGAAGCTGTCTGGGACTTGGTCAGCCAGCCTCTGGCATTTTGATGCATGTTTCCAGGTCTCCTAGCCAGTCCTGGGGAGCCGAGTTTGGGGTGGCAGGCCTTGGTCTTGAGACATCCAACCAGACTGGCTCGTGGCGACCTCACTTCCCTGGTTTAGCTTGGACATGGCCCCCCTCAGCAGCCCATTCTAGAATCTAGCCAGCAATACTCTGCCAATGTTTCTTGGCTTGCAGGCTCCCTCCCTCATTACGCAAACCATAAATATTTCTCGCACATTATTGTGTGCCTTGTTCGGCATGTGATCGCAAGGCTTGCGGTGTTCCTACATGCTGTGATTATGTGCCTGCAGCAGAGGAGGAAACGATCATGGGACAGGTGTGCACGTCACTCACCCAGAACCAGAACCAGGACTCAGACGTGTTTCCTTCTGACCCCTCCTCCTCACTCAGAGCCCCTGCTGGTTTGAGTGTCACTGTGTCCTCTGGGCTCCTTCCTTCCTCCTCATCTAATGTCTGAGAGGGAACTCCCGGCCCTTCCTTCTAGCCTCCAGGGCTCCCAGTCTCCTGCCTCAGCCTCCTCGTTCTCAGCCTATACCCTAACCTCAGAAGAACTGTGAAAACCAAGTGAACTGGGCAGTGGAGGCCCCAAGTGAAGGCTCAGTAAGTCAGAGGTGACCCAGACTAGACTTCTCTGTCCTATCTTTCAGCTTCCTCATAAGCCTCCTAGATCACCTCCAGGGCAATGAAGCTCCAGGTAGACAGATGCCCCGCTCTACCTGACCTGGTTCCAACCAGCTTCTCATCTTGCATTATATCCTAAGAGCGGTGCCTGGACTTCCTTATCCAACTAAAACTACAAAAAGAGCCAAACTGGACTCCTCCTGTTTCCAGCAGGACTGGCTGTGTGAGGTGTCTGAAACAAAGCCTAGCATCCCCTTAAATCTCTTCCAAGATTTCCCAGACTCCATCCACCTGTGCCTTGGGACGCCTTGCCCCCTTCGAGCTTCTCTGCGCTTAGCTGAAACCCCAATAAACTATGTCCACACCCACCTCATGGTGGGAGTCAAATTCTCCAGCAAACAGGCCTTGCAACGCAAATGTGGCATCTACCATGTCCGACACATTGTTGCTTTTTACTAGGGAATGCACTGGCTGCGTTTGGTTTTCAGTCCAGATGAACAGAAAACAAAAGAATGATGTTGAGAGAACCCAGGTTTTCCTTGCCAGGGCGTGTAGCTCACAGGCGGGAGAGTTGACATGAGCTGAGGTTGCTGTGAGCGCCTCTGGTGTTTTCCTTCTACCTCCTCGTTTCTCATGTTTCCCACACAGATCATTCTTCTCTCTCTGGACCCCTACGGTCATTTGTCACTTGTTCATATCCTATAGGGTACCTAGTCCCACAGCTGTCACTACACATTCTTTGTTTTGTTTTTTTAGGGCAAAGTCTTACTATATGGCCTTGGTTGGTCTGGAACTCGCTATATAAACCAGGCTAACCTCAAACTCACAGAGCTCCGCTTGCCTCAGTGTCCATGCAGAATGCTGAGATTAAAGGCATGCGCTCCTATACCCTGCTTTATCACATTCATAAACTGCTAAGTGCTTGAACATGAGCCTGTTAACCACTGATGTTACTCCAGGTCCCAGCCCAAGGCCTGGGACAGTTGGTGCTTGTTGACTGACTGTTAACTGACAGAATAACATTTTTTTCCATCTCCCTTACAGGCACAGGGCCATGGGTGACTACGGTGGCCGCCGGAAACCAGCCTTCCCTGATCACACACTCCTATGGAGTGACCCAGCCTCCCACCTTCAGTCCGGCTGTGAACGTCCAGGCCCCGGTCATCGGGGTGACTCCCTCACTGCCTCCCCATGTGGGACCCCAGCTCCCGCTGATACCAGGCCACTACTCACTCCCACAGCCGCCCTCCCAACCGCTGAGCAGTGTGGTGGTGAACATGCCTGCTCAGGCCCTGTATGCCAGCCCTCAGCCCCTGGCGGTATCCACTTTGCCTGGAGTAGGGCAGGTATCCCGCCCGGGACCCACCGCTGTGGGCAACGGCCACATGGCAGGGCCCCTGCTGCCTCCACCTCCACCAGCCCAACCGTCCGCAGCTCTCCCCAGTAGTGTTCCTGCCACCAATGGGCCGCCCACAACAGACTCGGCCCATGGGCTACAAATGCTTCGGACCATTGGAGTGGGGAAGTATGAGTTCACCGACCCAGGGCACCCAAAAGGTAAGTTCTGCTGTCACTCACACCCACTGTGTGCCTGGTCTGTACCTCTGTACCTCCCCGCCTGGTCACTCCAACACAGTGATGTCAGGAGTGTGTTTTGTGGTAGCTCTTCCGTTGGCCTCGTCTAACTGTGGCAGGAACTCCCTATTTAGTCGGGGAATTCGGGCAGAAAGCTAGTGGGGAGGCTTAAACAGGCAACAACAGGATTCACAAAGCGGGGGGGGGGGGATAAGAAGAGGGAAAGAAGGAAGGAAGGAGAGAGGAGCCTGAAAGTCCAGAGCCCAGGCCATGCTCACCTCTGACTCCCAGGCTAGACCAAGAACTACCCACTCCTCTTAGGGGCCACTAGAACAGTCCATGGAGGCCTTTACCAATTTCCATCCATAAAGACATTCAAAACACTATCTGCCTGTGCCTGTGGACAAGCCTTCTCCATCAAACCACCAACACGAGCCAGACCAGGGCTCAGGCTTTTTCCTACCACCCTGAGCCATTTGACGTTTGGGTTTGTAAGGACTGACGGCGGACTCTTAGGAGTCCCTGGGAAGAGCTGCTCTGGACTGGCCTTCACGGGATGCTAGCCCCCAGTCCTAGGGGAGTTTCCTCGCAAAGATCTCAGAGGTGGTTCCTTGGGACCAGAAGCTGGGGAAGGGAGAACTGTAACACGGTTCTGAGCACAAGCTCCAGCGTAAGCAGAACTGGAGGGTCAGGAGGGGGCTTTGAGACTTCCTGTCTTAGATTTGTCTTCCCCTAATGCAGCGACATCCCCCAGACAGGCCAGGATTTGATGTACAGAGGGGAGGTTGTCAGGCCTCAGCCAGGGCTAGGCAGCTCCATGGACAGGAGGAGGCAAGACGTCTCTGTCAAGCACTCTGGGCTGCGAGGGTGTCCATGCTTCCTTCAAAGGTGCCAGTAGGTGGCGCTAGAGAGCGCACACAACTAGCCACGGCTTTTCCACAGAATCCCTGAAAGTCCATCTCAGGGGTCCCTGCCTCTTAGCAGAGTAACCCTGCAGTTAGCCATTCTCTGCCCACCATTCTCCAGACGTTTATCCCCGTCCTGCTGAGCCATTCTCCAGTCTTGCTGCGCACTCCAGCAACAAAGCACACGCCTAGCTCGCTATGGGGTTTCATGTACCTGTGTGTGCCATGACTGCCTTTGTTTGGGAAATCAGAACTAGTTTTAAATGACAAAATTATAGAAAATTGCATCGAAAATCTGGTAAACTCTTGCTTTGTTTAATTTTTTTTTATAGAGAGAAACAGAATTGATTTCTTTGAACTATTTTGGTTTAGCAACCTTTCTCCTTAAAAAGAGGAGAGAGAGAGAGAGAGAGAGAGAGAGAGAGAGAGAGAGAGAGAGAGAGAGAGANTGGTAAACTCTTGCTTTGTTTAATTTTTTTTTATAGAGAGAAACAGAATTGATTTCTTTGAACTATTTTGGTTTAGCAACCTTTCTCCTTAAAAAAAGGAGAGAGAGAGAGAGGGAGAGAGAGAGAGAGAGAGAGAGAGAGAGAGAGAGAGAGAGAGAGAGAGAGACCCCACCCAAAAGAACAAAGGCACACATGTGCTTGTGCAAGCACACATAAAACCCTCACTCCCATTTTATGAGCTATCAACTCTGACTCAAGAGGCTGTGGGGTCCCAGATGTCCAAGGCTATCCCAAAGCTAGAAGCACCAAGCAGCTTCCATGTCCCTCACAGTGAGAGCCTGCTAAGGCTAATGAAAGGTCTTGCTGGCTTTTCAAGTTCAAGATATATATCTAGAGAAAAGGAACAGTTCTGTACAGAAGGGAACCAGCTTAGCTGGCCCTAGACTTCCCTGGTGTAGGGCTGGACACAGCACTGGGATCCATCTTTCTAAACACTGCTTGCTAGGAACAGGCTATCCCTGAACACCCTCACCCCTGAGATGGGGGCGGCACAGGTTAGTAAGGCCAGGCTGCTGAGCCTACCAGGTCAGTGAACCATTACAGAGCTGCTCCCAGGACAACTTTGGGAGACCAAAGGGTGTGGCCTGACCGCTGTGGTCCCAAGTGTTATAGGTGGAAAGAGACAAGAGGAGACCCGCGCCACTTGCTACACAAATCCCTACAGGGTAGACTGAGTCTGAGCCCAGAAACACGTCCTTGCCCATCTCCTGGGAGGCTTTGGGGTCTTCCAGCCAGTGACCACAGGTGACCTGTCCAGCACAGTGGTGTTCACCAAACCAGCTGTTTCTCCAGAGCTTACATTAACTCACCTGTCACTTTATGGCCCTTGCTGGCAGGCAGGTCCCCTTGTATTTGTGACAGAATACAAAGGACTATACACGTACGAATGCTCAACGCTCAAACCTGGGTGGGTTTTTTTTTTTTTTAAGTAAATTCTCCTTTCATTTCTAATCTTAAAAGCCTTTATTGCTGAAGCTATAATTTATCTGTCAGATCTAATGTCAAACAACTACATTTAGGGAAAAAAAATAAGAAACCCAAATTTTGAAACCCGAATCTTTGCAACTTGCCATGGGAAAGCTGTAATCCTCCTGACATCACCTCCAGGGGTTGGATTTGGGTCACTTTTAATTTTGCCCCCAAGGGATTTTACATCCCTGAAACCCAATTGACTTCACACTCCTAAATGACAGACAGCTGGCTCCAGGCAGGAACAGGAGGCACCACATGATGTTATCAACACAAATCAGAACTCTGCTTAAAAAATAAAAATAAAAGGAAAGAAGAAAAAGAAAAGAATTTTCCTTTTCTCCTAGTCTCTGTTTGAAACCTTGCCCAACATTATAATAAGATCCACCGTGCACTATCTAGCTCATTACAGGCCTATGGTTTTTGCCTTACTATTGTTTGGTGAGACAACCTGGCCTCTCATGGCGATGAGTAATTATGAAGAGAGATCCCCCTCCATAAAGAACAGGTCTTGCCAGCCAGAGGGATGGGCCACTGGTATTTTTAGACTTCATTAGTGCCCTGATTTAAAATTTCACATTTTGTTTCTTGTAATTATCTTCTGATCGACTGCACAAAATTTTCAGTCGAGGCTCTATTAGTCTGCCTTCCCAAAAAGGGCGTTGGGACTTTAATTTAAAACTTAACCAATTGAAAAAAGAAAGGCGGTGTGCAAAATGCCTTTTGATTTGCAGTAGGTCAAGTGATTGTCTCTCATCTGTGACTAGAGACGCCAGCATGCCTGCGGTTTGCTTTAATGAGTGTTATTTAAATGCATTGAGCACATATAGATTTTCTTAAGAAACTTACAAGATAAATCTTTCTTTCTCTAAGAACAATTTGAGGGTGGGAACAAGCTGTGGAATTTTTTTTTTAGATTATATATTGAAAGGTAATTAAAAATAGATTTCATGTGTGCAAAGTGATAAGGGAGGAAAACGGAATTAGTTCCATCTGAGTCTTTATAAAAGAACTGGTGTGCTTGTCTTGTCATTAGATGGGGACAGACCTCTGGGCTGATCCTCTGGGAGAAGTACAGCCATACCCAGGCCTATGTAAAGACTGAGGTCTAATGGCCTCGTTGCTAGCGATCACCAGGAGGTCACAGCAGAGGTGTGCGCTGGGGGCAAGGTGATTTCTGTCATTTTTCATCAGGGAATGTCGGCTGTCTTGTTTTCTTCCTGAGTGTCTGGAGAGAAAAGGGCTAATGGCACCTGCTCCCTTTCTCCCAGAGGGACACATGTCTGTTCTGGTGTAGACAGCGTCGTAGGCATGGGGTAGGGACCGTGGAGATCCATCTATAGAGTTGGGCTTCTCAGCCTTAGGACCAAAGAGCTTCATGATGATGAATGATTCTACATCCTTCTGTGGTTAGTTTTTCTCCTCCGCCCCTAACCCTAGACTGCTAGACGGAAGAGCTCTGTCCATCCTTGCAACTTCGTCCTGCATGAACCACAGCTACTCCAAAGACAGTATCTTTGGATGTGCTCTGTGAGTTATATCTTAGGATATATGCAGGTGGAATAGTGCTGTGACCAAAGTAAGCCTCCTGATACCTCAGAGACTCCGTTTCCTTCCCTTGTTCATGCCTGCCATCCTAGCATTCAGGGTGACTGGGGCAGGAAGACTGCTGTGAGTTTGAGGTCAGATTGAGCTACATTGTGAGTTCCATCCAGTTCAGCCTGGGCTACAGTGTAAGACTCTGCCCTGTAAAATAGAATACACACACACACACACACACACACACACGGTGTGTAGACAATATATAAAATGAGTTCAGGAGGGCCAGTGGGAATTGTGAATGTGACTGCCCCTTATCTGCTGCCTGCTCACTGTCACTGAAATCTTGCCCAGTTGTCCTGTCCAGGGAGTTTAGCAGCTGATCCAGCCCACGTAGGGCCCACAGCTCTGTGTTCGAGCCACTTTCTGAGAGATGGCATGAGTTGCTTCCTAGCAGCCGATAGGAGACTGTTCTCCCAGACTTAGGGCTAAGGATTATCTTCATCCCCCTCACCTCACACCCAGACAAGTCCAGAGCACCCTGTTCTCTCTGTAATGCATGACAAAGCTGTTTGCCCACACACTGCGCTTGCTGCCGTAACCCTCCCTGTACTATCCCAGAAATGTCACCCCAGGTCCGTTCAGGGTTCGAACTCAGAGCCATCTCCACTTGTCCTTTACTGGCCCAAAGTGTGTCCCTTGAGCACAAGCTCCAAGAATTGGCCAGGGTGGTCTTTTTAAAATGCAGACGTTGACCTGCCACACCCCCTCAAAGGTCTCCAAAAGTCCCAGATGTTCTGGTGTCTGATGGTCAACCCTAACACTTCAGCCCCTGACACCCACTCGCCTTGCACTTCATCCTTTATGAGTCTGTGCATAGGCCGAGTTCTCGTGTCCTCTCTTTGAGGCATGCCCTGTGCTTTGAACCGTTCACCCAGTCACAGGCAGTTTGTCTGTGCTTCTTCCATCCTCAGACTGTGAGCCTCCAGGGTGGGGTGCTTCCACCCTCAGACTGTGAGCCTCCAGGGTGGGGTGCTTCCACCCTCAGACTGTGAGCCTCCAGNCAGACTGTGAGCCTCCAGGGTGGGGTGCTTCCACCCTCAGACTGTGAGCCTCCAGGGTGGGGTGCTTCCACCCTCAGACTGTGAGCCTCCAGGGTCGGGTGGGTAAGCACTTCACTGGAACCCCACTCTAACTGAAGAGACAAAACAGCTCTCCACATCAAGAGGAGTGTGTGATTGAGGAAGGCACAAAGCCAGGCCTCTCTGCGACTTGTCTTTGTCCCCAAAAGCAGTCAGTACCCTTGGGCATCCTGATATGCAAAGGGGAAGTCGTTCTGCAGGCTCCACATCTGTCTCACACTAAAATTCTACCCATTGAGGCCTCTTCCCACACCCAGGTACCTCCACACAATACCTGCCCCAGAACATAAGGGGATGGGGAATTCTACCCCAGCTTCCTCATCTTCAAAATAATAATGGCAGGGCCGCTTCTACAGTTGCTGTGAGGACTGACTTATTTTATTTGCAGCCCTAGTGCTGTGCCTAGGATAACCACTATAAAAGTGTGCATGATCTCTCGCTATCCACCAACCGTTCCACCATTCGGCACCCATGGCCTTTTAGGGATTCAGGTTAATGTGACATATCAAAGACCAGTTTGCTTGCCAGAGTCTTAGGAGAGCGTGTTAACATCATGATGTCTGAAGGCCTGGTTCCCAGGGGTCCCCTTTGAATGGCAGAAAATTGCCTTCTCCTATTGTAACATTTTACAATCCTCCACCATCACCATAACAACCAGAAGAAACCAACCTGTTGCTGGCACCTTCCCCCAAATCCAAGAACTGTTCATTTTCGGGGGAGGGTGTTCCGCCACTGTACGATCAGGGGAGGTCAGCATCCTCTGACCTTCTTCTTGATGACAGGGAGCCAAGGACACACAGGCAGGATTAGGGCACATCCACGTATGCAGCAACAGATTAAGCAACTAGTGGTGTCTGATTCAAGGTCAGGCGTGTGTGGCAGGCAGCAATGATAGTGGTCAGGAGCCCGGATCAGCTGTTTGGGTAGACTTCCCAACCCCTCCACACACCAATGCAGCAAGCTTGTGCTGGAGAGTGGGACTCTACCTCAGTTTCCAATTCTGTATCCCAGAACAGCTTGGGAAGTTAGATAACATTAAGTCTAAACACCATGCCTGCTACACAGAAGGCTCACAAGAATGGTACCTGCGCTGGCTCCTGTAAGTCTTAACGAATCCTCGGGAAGAAAGGCAGTTGATCTCCACTGCTTTAGTCTCAGGAGCCAATCCCGTCACCCTTACCTTACCCACTAGATCCCCACATCCTGCCCACACACCCTCTCACAGGCGTGTGGCAGGCATGGCCCAGGTATGTCCACACACACAAAATATTTCTTCTTCACTAGAACCTGCCCTAGCCCACTGTGAAGCCCTCCTTCATTCCCAGGGATCTGTCCTCGGGGCTTTGTTCTTTATTAATTGGAGAGTTGTCCAGGGCTTAACGGTTTGCTTAACACATCATTTGGCTGTGAGTGAACAGGCATGCAGGTTACGGCAGTAAAGGCAGCCAGACCACCCAGAGATGCTGCCATCCTCCTTAGAGGAGGTGACCCAGCCACACACCCACCTGCTCAACATGGCACAGGCAGATTGAGGGCTCTGTACTCTCTGGTGCTGCTGGGAAAACATACTGACTTCCCACCTCTAAGATACGCCCAGTATCCTCAGAGTCAGAGATCCTGCCCCCCCCCCCACCATCAGGGCTCAAAGTCAAAATGCCCGTAAGAATTTGAGGGAACAAAAGGAGGAGACATTTCCCAGGCCTTTCCAAAATGGCACTGACCCACAGTGCAGAAACCAGCTGCCCTGACCCAAGAAAGCCTTGTCATCGCTTAAGGTCAGCGAGCTAGAATAGGCAATGACAGAATGTCTGGCGAAGCCTATGTCAGTGATGCTCAAGGGCCATGGGAAAGCTGGAGACATGTCGCTTCTCTCTCTGATGCTCCACTGAGTATTTATTGAGCAACACATCTGTGTTCTGAGACACCAACTCTGTGCAGAGCTCAAAAGGCATAGCCAACATGCTAACTGTATGCCCCACACAATCTCTGCTTCTACCAAGCAGGAGGCCCTGGGTGATTCACAGTGTTCCAGGCATGGGGACAGGCCTTAGGAGAAAGGTAGGAGTTGTCCGTAGGAGAGGCTGCACTCCACTGGGGAAGTAAGAAGGTAATGGCAATGAGAACAGCGGAGCCCGGGAAGCAAAAGGGCACTAGAGATGGAGACAGAAGGGCAGTTGTCTTAGTCAGGGTTTCTATTCCTGCACAAACATCATGATCAAGAAGCAAGTTGGGGAGGAAAGGGTTTATTTGGCTTACATTTCCATACTGCTGTTGCTCACCAAAGGATACAGGACTGGAACTCAAGCAGGCCAGAAAGCAGGAGCTGATGCAGAGGCCATGGAGGGATGTTCTTTACTGGCTTGCTTCCACTGGCTTGCTCAGCCTGCTCTCTTA
>NC_034596.1:4362212-4368675 GCF_900095145.1 Mus pahari | reverse complement strand
GGCCTCTCCCCCTTGATCACTAATTGAGGAAATNCCCCACAGCTGGATCTCATGGGGGCATTTCCCCAACTAAAGCTCCTTTCTCTGTGATAACTCCAGCTGTGTCAAGTTGACACAAANCTAGCCAGTACAGGCAGTCAAGGGACAGGAGGTAGATGAATGGAAGGAAGTTGGATGGAAGTAACTAATACAGAACTGACATTCAAAGGTTTGTCTATAACAGAGTCTCACACACACAAACACACACACAACAACAACAACTAATAATAATAATAATAATAATAATAATAATAATAATACAACTCAATTGGTCCACAAAGAAAGTCATCCTGATTTTTGAGACTGGGTTGCCTAGTGATTTTCAGGATAGCTGTTTCTCAGAGCACCAGACACTCAAAGCCTGACGATACACACAGGCTACTTATTGACTGGCCTCCCTACCTTGGTGTTTGGTAGGTAATAATAACCTATGGAAAACATCCATCAATCTCCGGGCCTTCATGGTCTTAGAAGGTGAAAGTTTCCTTGGTCATCTTAGACTTGGACCTAGGTATGAGGCACCAGGACCACCATTAATCCCTGAAAGGGAGATCAGGAACACACCCAAAGGCCAAAAGTTCACTGTATATTTTTCTCTTTCCTGGTGTGACAGAAGTCTAATGGCAGAGTGCCTGGTGCCTAACCATTATCTGAGCATCGGCTTCACTTGCCGATGGATGGTACTTGTAAAGGCATGAAGAGTTAGAGCTGATTCCAGAACTTTCCTCTCCAGAGGCTGGAGTCAGTTCTAAGCGTGATGTTTAGATAGAGCATGCAGGGTGCCAGCTGTTTGCTCCTGCGTGAGGCAGAGGGCCTGGATAAATGGTCTACCACATCATGAAGTAGAACTGGAGAAAATGTGGCCCAAAACCAGTTCAATGAAAAGCGATTTGGTTGAAATTACATTCCATTCAGGAGCATACTCACTATTCTAGAAATGTAAACGGTAAAAATAATACAAATGTAGTATTTCAGGAACACAAAACATTGTGCAAATTGCTTAAAGAAAAAAAATGGCCAAAAGGTGGCCATCTATTGAAATAGTTGTCATTGCCTGTTTTCTCGGTGTAACTCTCTTCTTGAAAAGGAAAAAATAAAAAGTGTGGTGTGTGTTTGTGTATGTTTATGCATGTGCATGTGTGCATGTGTCATACCCACCTCAGAGAGCAGCTCAAGAGCCTCACTGCATCATCAAGCAAATTCCCTTCACTTCCGAGCTTCCAGCGGCATGGCGACCACCCCACACAGGCCTGTGGGCTGTCTCTTTTGTAGATGACTTCCCTCCTCAGTCACTGCCCAGTGCTTCAGATGCGGTCTGCAGATCGGGCCAGTGCACATGTGCCTTCCTCAGCTTGGGCAAGGTCAGTTCATGACAGTCAGCTCTGCCAGGGCAGCTGTCATCACAAGACACTGCAGACAGGGTGGCTTCAACAGCAGAACGTGTTCCCTTATAGCTGCAGACGCTGGGAACATAAGTCAGAGTGCAGGCAGGGTCGCTGTCACCTGTGTGTCCCTATTTGATATTGTGTCTTCACAAGGTCTTTGCTGGGTAGAGGTGTATCTGTGTTGTTTCTTCTTCTTAAAGGGGTATCATGTCTATTAGATTACCCTTGTAACCTCCTTATAGTCCCATCTCCAAATGAGTGGGTATGGCTTTGAAGGGATTTTAATTCATTCTGTAATAGTCTTTGTTATCTGAGAATTCTGTTGTTTTGTTTTTAAATAAGAAATAGACTTGGCTGTCCTGGGACTCATAAAGATCCTCTTGCCTATGTCTCCCAAGTTCTGGGACTAAAGGGATGTGCCACCATGCCTGGCTATAATAATAGTCTTTAAATCCATCTAATTGTCAAACAAAAATGGCATCCCCTCACCACAGCACAGTCGCCATGCATTTACCACCATTTTACCTCTGTAAAGTCAGGATCCACTTAACCTTTCCACTGAGATCCTAGAATTATTTTTCTTTACATCGTTGGCTAGTTGTGTCTCAGGACAACCTGCTCCCACCATCCCTACCCTGTCCCAGCTGTGCCCACCTCCCTCTCTTCAAGTCAGAATCTTCTTCAGGAAGACAAGCCACTCCCCACGATCCATCTTTTAACAAAAGTACTTCATGTCACAGGCAGGGGCAATGAAGTTAAAGGCACCACCAAAGTGTCACGTCACTCCCAGAAATGCACTAGAAAACTCCTGGGGAAACCACCCCCACTGCCTGGGTGGCCTGGACAATCACCTCCCCTGCTGCTGGGTTCTCCATCTTGACAAGCTTCTGTCTTCCAACAGATGGAAGCAGAGACAAATCCAGGGCCTGCATGCCTGTGACCTGCACCCCATAGATATTGTATGTTCTCCAAGGCAGGTCCGTACTCTCACACAAGGCCACATCCTCTATGGTGCCACATGGGATGATCAGTAAAGACCCCTGAACATATCACTAGGGGGACATGCATCCCAAAAAGAAAGGAAAAGATGACCTGGCAAACCCTAACTTAGGGACATTGGGACCCTCACCCTATCAAGTCTCATGGGTCGTGTCCTCTTTGGAAATGCCTGCTTGATGAACGTGGTCTCCTAGGAATATTGAGGGAATGGACAACCATACTCATCCATTGTTGCAGAGAGTACCTTCAGGAGCCAGTCTCAGGGGCCCAAGATGCCTTGTTATCTATTCAAATCTGCGCCCCAGAGCCTTAGAAACCCCAGATGTGGCCGTCATCTCGTGTAATCCTGAAAGCTTCTGATCTCCCTAGCCATTTGAACAGGCAGGTTCTAGAAGTTATTTTCAATCCAGAAACAATTCCTGTATTTCTGTCTTTCTTTATATTCATGTGTGATTGAGAGAAAGGGAGGGGCGGGTGAGAAAGAATGCATGTGACTGTGGCTATATATGTACAATTTATGTGCACATGGTGGGTACACACATGGTGGGAACACACACTTACACCTTATTAAGACTTTGAGGCATGGTCTCTCGTTGAACCTGGAGCTTGTGTTTATTTGGCTAAGCTAATGGGCAGCATGCACAGAAACCATCCTGGTCTTACCCACTCTCTGCTGGGGTTATAGCTGTGCTCAAGCCCCACTTGTTATGAGGGCCCTGGGATCTGAACTCCAGTGTTCATGCTTAGATTGGAATTCGAGAGCTCTCACCTGAGAGCTGTCTCTCCAGGCCCAAATCTTTGTTCTGTGTGAAAATGTTCATTGTCTTCGGGTTTCCCGGTGTCAGTGTCACTGGTCCTACAAAACAGTTAAGTAAGCATGTGACCTCCCTGCTAGGTCTTTCTAGTAATGATACCTATAAAGGAAATGAAGCTGGCCTTGTGGAGTTTTCTCAAACCATGGTCAGCATTCCAGACTAGATGTGGGTTGAACTGGAAAGCGTAGCCTTGTCTTCCAGAAGGGTGCATAACTGGGACAATGGCAGCCACACACTTACCCGTCACTGTGTGTTCATTGCCTATCTACTCTGTATTTGTGGATTCCTTGTAGTTGTCCCATTTGGTCAGATTTCTAGATAAAAAAATGAAGGCTGAGACAAAGCAGATGCACGGATTGGTGCCATCATGAGCGTAGATCTGCAGAGACTACGTCCCTGCTACCATACCACACCTGTAGGCCCCTGTTATATTGTCACTGGGGCTAACGATAGCTAAGTCCCATGATGGCCGCTTTATATATGCTAGCATCATGTGACTGATAGACTCTTGGTGCTCTTTGCTTCTGGATGGACAGACAGATGGATAAGGTATGGAATTTCCAAAGTCAACCCATAGGGGGCACTAGGTTATTTGAGGATACTGCAGACAGAGCACTGGCCACAGAATCCACTGGAGCTTGGGAGGCAAGCAGCCCTGGGAATTCTTCCCAGGGCTACATCTCCCATTTCTTACTCAAAGTATTGCCAATGCAATAAAGTTAATGGAGTCAGTCATCCTATGAAGGAGCCAATTCTGAGCAAAGATGATACATCTTTGAAGTTAATGAGGTCTATTAATTGAGCTTATGCCCTTTTAAACGAATGAAAGTCTTGAAATCTACTAAACAGCAGCACATCCATTTAGAAGTCGTTATTGACGCCTCAAGTCTCTGTCACCAATGGATGAAGAGCCACCGGGGCAGAGCTACAGGAATTGGCTTCCTGCCGACATTTAGCACAGCCTTCAAATTCTGGTAAGCTCAACAGATGCCATGTCTGTCCAGTCATTCATGCCGTCAGCAAAGTCTTCCATTCAGCCCTTCACAGCCATAGCCTCCATGATGAATAGCCCAGTAGCTGATCCATGTAGCTGGAAGATGCTGAAGAGTATGGTCCAACAACCAACACCACAGAAATGGCCACTGTGCAGTGGAACTACTATTGGGCAGTCCCTGGGCTGCACGAGTATCAAAGAACTAGCTGAACAGACCCGAGCTTGTCTGCAGCCTGCCCAGCAATCAGCATACCGTGGCCCCCGCGCCCCGCTGCACATGCACCAAAGGCCCATTTCCGGCTCCTTCCGAGTTACCACCATTCACAGTTGTTAAGAGCGCAAAGTGGCACTTGTTGTGCCCACAGAACATCTGCTAAAGACAAACTTGTGCTTCTAGCTCTTCACTTCAAAAGACTGGCCGTGTTATAAAAAGAAGGGGACCATCTGTCCCTCTTCTGGACCCCAGAGCCTCTTGGAAGAGATCGCTGTGGAAGAAGGCAAGAGAGAGAGGCCAGCGTCAACTTCAAGAAACTATTTTGGAGCCTGAAAAGAGCAGTGCTTTCCCGCAGAGGGAATGGGGCG
This sequence comes from Mus pahari, assembly GCF_900095145.1. NCBI lineage: Eukaryota > Metazoa > Chordata > Mammalia > Rodentia > Muridae > Mus > Mus pahari. The sequence goes on along the minus strand of NC_034596.1, from coordinate 4,363,861 downwards.
CACACATGAAGGCCAGCTTGCAGGGGAATATGTGGTGACATGCTGAGCAGAAGGAGACCACCTGGGGTCCAGTGGAGATCCCCAGCTTCACAGAGACTCTGCAGCAAATGACAGATCAGAAGTGGGAGATACAAGGGAAGAGGAAGGGGAGGGGCATGTGGTGTGGCAGCCCCCAGGAGAAGCAGAAGCCATGTCCTAGGTAGTTTGCTGTTGTGTGCAGGCAGATGTCCCTCCATCTGCCTCCCTCTACCTGGTTTGGAGTCCTAGGCCTTGAAAGCATCAGCTCCACAGTACAGAAGTGGCCCAAAGGTATGTGAAGCCGCTTGGGGGTTGTCTGTCTTATGTCCTTTAGCAGAAGATACAAAAAAAAAAAAAAAAAAAAAAAAAAAAAAAAAAAAAAAAAAAAAAAGGCATATGAAGCCAGACTTGGTGGTATGTACCAGTAATCCTAGCACTTCGGAAGCTGAGAGTGGAGAATCATGAGTTTAAGACCATCCTGGGTGGCATAAATAGACTCTATCTAACAAAAGACAGAAAAATGAAAATCCCTATTAAATCCAGAAAAGGCTAGGTCAGGGTTGAAGCATTGGGGGGTTAGCACAGATCAGACTTACAGAGGGAGAACATGAACTTCTCAGGAACAGAATCTTGCAGATAATTCCTGGTCAGAATCTTGATGAAGAAGAGTCCCTGGATCCCTGCCTGTCCTGGTGTTCCCACTCGTGAACTCTAGACACCCACACTACCCCGGACCTCCAGCCCTCCATAGCAAAAAACACTGTTCCCCGCCATGACCTGTATGTAGATGCCAAGAGGCGAGGCTGTGGACCCAGACCTGGGGCTTCCTCTATTTCTGATGAAAACCTACTTCTGACACAGGTAGAAATTGCGGGATGGGGATGGAGGCTAGAAGTGGGATCCTCTGTTCCCTGTTCTTTTGTCCTGTTGGTCTCTGACAGGACGCCCCTGTTCCTCCTCCTGGCCCCATGAATTAACAGCTTTGTCTTGTCTTAGGGAAGGTGTGTAAGTTTTTGTCCATATCTTAAATGTTCCAAATTCCACCCACTTGAGCGCTTACTCGAATTTAGATTCTGAGGACAAAGGCAGCTCCTGGCATCATGTAGTCAAGGCTCTAAAACCCCTAAAAGGTCACATCCCTTTTATCCTTGCCTCTTTTCAGTTCTTTTCTGTGCTTATTGATTTCTTCTGGCACTCAAGAAAACACGGTAGGCAAAGCCCACTACTTCCATAGAAATAAAACATTCTGCAGTCAAACCACACACCATAAAGGAATAATTGCAGTCTGTATATATTGCTAATGGACATCTCTCAGCAATTCCCTGTCTCATAAGCTTTAAACACAGACATTAGTATAAATATGCAGAAATCCCCATTCGGGCAAATTACTCTGCATTTCTGAGCGAAAGGAAGATTAACCATGTGCTGATATCTTTGCCAGAGCTCAGCAGAGTAGAAAAAAAAATCCCTTGGTCCTCCTTGGGAGGGAGGCTCCAGGCTCCTTCCCCAGAAACTTGGTACAGAGCTGGAGGCCTGAGCAGGTGCTCCTGTAAAGGAGTAACAGCACAGCTTCAAGAAGAGGATAGAGCAGCGGCGGCCTCCTCCTCCTCCTCCTCCTCCTCCTCCTCCTC
>NC_034596.1:4277698-4362080 GCF_900095145.1 Mus pahari | reverse complement strand
CCTCCTCCTCTTCCTCCTCCTCCTCCTCCTTCTCCTCCTCCTCATCCTTCCCATTGGACCACTGTTACTTGAAGAGGCTAGTTGGTCACCCCTCATCCTGTTTTTTGAGCCTTCCTGGCTCCAGGAAGGGACTCAGACAGCTAACTGACAGAAGCCTCTAGGGTGGTTCATGCCTCTGAAGTCTTTGCTCCCTGAGGGGTCTAGAGCCAGCTGATGGTGAGCCCCAAGCCTGGAGGTACTAAGTCATCTGAACCCCGGCACATCCTCCTTCCCTGGTCTCCCACCCTCTCGCCCTCCCCCACTCCACAGTTCTCCTTCCCACCTGCCCTTCACCCCTCTCCCCTATCAACCTCCCCTGCCAGGCTTACTCCCACTGAGAACCCTGTGCTCCGGACCTAGACCAGCACAAAGCGAGCCACCTTGCCTTCCAGGGCTCCGGCTGCTGATTATGAAGACGGCCCCTCCCTTTCCAGAAACACCTTTAACCCCAGAACACGGCAGTGGTGAGGCTGTCTCGCCAGAACACACTGCCCAGACTGGAGTGACAAGACCTAGTGACAGCTGATGAGGGAGCAGGCGGCAGAGGTGGAGGGAGCAGTAACTCTGGGGTCCCCGTGAAGTTCACAGATGTCTCCTCCTCTGTACATGCTAAGCACAGGCTGTTGGGTCTCCCTTAGGTACACTGGCCTCTGTGCCTCCCTTCAGGGGAAAAGGTTGGCACGAAGGCTGCCTCAGGTGCTGGGGGCCTCCTGATAGCAACATAGCACACGAGGTAAATTATGAGCTAGTCCGGAGTCACAGCTCAGGCAGGAAGTATGGCGCACAGAGATCTGGGAATTTATTCTGTATTCAGTGCCTGCCTTTCCCACGGGGAACTGAACACAGAGAAAGGCTCTCTATTGATAACCTGAGCAGAGGGACTCGGGGCCTCTCAGGGCCGCAGCCCCGACTATCTCCGACTGGGGGCGATTGGAGGGTCTGAGAGCAATGTTGCTCTCCTTCTGTAGCATTGCTTTCTAGTGGGAATTCTGAGACAGCAGGCTCAGCACGGGAGAGCGCTTCTCTCCTCATCTAACCCTCAGGGACACGTGCAGACTCCGCCCTGCCTCCCTACCCGAGCATCTTGACAGTCTATTTTCACGTCTGTCTCCCCCACCCAACTGTAAATGACTTTAGAACACCCCCGCCTCTGGCCAATTTAGCAACTTTATGTGATATGTAAAAAAAGGTATCCTTTTCTCAAGACCCTTGCCTGCTACCTCCCCGAAAACTGTGAGAGTAATTCACAAACCCTGAGGACTCTGAGGTGAATTACGCCCCCCTGAAGCCGTACAGTGTGACTCGACTGACCTCTGAGCTGTAACCCCCGGGGGCTATGGCGACTAGTTCCCTCCAGAATACGCTTCTAAGCTCAGTATGCATGCTGACCTATCTAATCTTTACATCTTGGAAATGGGGGTTATCATGACCCCCATCTACAGATGAAGCTATGGCTCAGAAACATGACATGACTATCCTGTATTTATCCCACCAGTCAAGGACAAAGTAGAAACGGAAATGAAACATCCTTTATCCCAAAGCCTAGATTTTAACTTGTATTTACCTTATACCTCACTGTTTGGTTCTGGGATTAGCTATGGGGGTGTTCAGCATGGCTTTGTCCCATGTGACACCACAAAGGGGCCCGACTCCATCCCTGATATATACGTTTTGAATGGATGGATAGAGATATCCTCATAGAAGCCCGGAGTGGCCAGTCATGAGAACCCCAATCACCCCCCAAGGACACCTGGCCTGTTAACTCTTCCACACGAGGCCCTTCAGCTGAGCTCTACCCTCCTCCAGGCCAGGTCAGCCTCTTCATGGTCTCAGCCTTCCTGAGTAGCTGCCTCATTTCTGCTGCTTCCTGGCCATGCTTCACAATGCAACACAGGTATCTTAGTGAATTCTATCCGGTTCTCTGCTCAAATCCTCCAGAGGTCCTCTTGGCAAGCCACTCATGGCTTCGGCCCTCTTCACCAATCAGCTCCTCAGGACCTCTGTGTAACAGTCGCTGTTCTTGCTCCAGCTGACGTCCCCATCCTGCCTCTTGCCCCAGAAGCCCCTTTGAACCCCACACAGAACCCCCAGACCAGATGCCAGCCTAAGGCTCGCCTGATCCCTCTGGTACCCATTCTCTCCATCCTGGGAGGGACTCCTGGAAAGAGAACTGGTGTGTAATCCGTGAGTACCCCAGTTGGGAGTGTGCGATGAGATCACACCCAAGCTACCAGAGATCGCTCTGCCCAACTCCACCTGGCCCACATGTCCCTCATCCCTGTTGATTGACACAGATGTTCTCCCACAATCCAGTGGGGGGCTGCCTATGGGGAATTATAAGGTCATCCTCAGAGTTCTCCACCTACTCTTTCAGAACCCCTGCAGCTTCACCCCGAAATCTCTATAGCAAGCTGTGGAAAATACGCGTCTGTGCTTTTCAGAGAATCCTGGGAAGTCAGAGGAAATTCGCATGGAATCGGCAAGAGCTGGTTCTCATAGCCAGGAGTGGACAGATGTCCAGAGAATCACACCCCAGCACTCAACTAGGAGCCACCAGAACTCCATGACTCCAACTAGTGCCCTAGGGCAGGTGGCAGCTGAAGCCCCTGTTGACAGGAACCAATTAGCGGCACCCTGCAGGCATCTCTTACCACTCTGAGTCAATGAGAGAAGCTCTGACAGGAGGTTCCATACAGCCATGAGAGCTCCTCAAGAGACCTTAGCCAAGCTGCCTCTGCAGACAGTGCGTTTTCTCCACAGCCTTCCTTTCTGGCCAAGCCCGGCTTTGCCAAGCTACCGCTGGGTTGTGACTTGGAGCACTGGAGGAAGGGACCGGGAGCGTATTCCGTTTCCTAGGAAGAGCTTGATCTTACCCAGCAGGAGTTCAAGGGCCCTGCTAACTCTAATTCTATGAGGATCATTGACTTCTGGGAGAAGGGAAGAGCAACAGTATGCCACTGAGCCCCAAGGCTCTTATAGGCCATCTGCCCAGATCTCAGCGTCTAGATGTAGCCAACGCCTAAGTGAAGACCCCACTTGCTCCCCCTCAGCATCACTATCGCACCCTCCTGAACTAGCTGAACTGCCCATCCCTAGAAAAAAAAGGGACACATTTTGTGAGTCACCGGATACCCTGCAGTGAGAAGTCCCCTGCAAAGCAGACATCCCATCTGTTTGTTCCTTGCTGTATTCCCAGCATTGGCACATAGTCGTCCTCAGTAAACACTTGTTGAATGCAGGAGTGCATGCACAGATGACTGTGCAGACAGAGGGATGGGATCAGGGCTACCCACAGAAGCAGAGGTGGCCACTAGGCTAAAGCATCGAGGCAAACGTTGCCCTCAAGTCGTTGCAATCATCCACTTCTGTCGGTTTCTCTAACTTCACGCTAATGCTCTGCCCTCGCTTTCCCCGCTTGGCTGAGTACTCTTTGCATTCTCCTTTGCATGGGTCTCTGCCCTATGCTGAGCCACACCATGAACACAGCAAAGTTCTGTGTTCTTTCTTCTCCTAAGGTGCCATCGAGGAGGCTGTAGAAAAGGAGATAAGCCCCTGGGCCACTAAGACCTTAGATGTTTCTGGCCACTGGGCAATGGGTTCACCAGTTATCCTTGGGATTCCACAGCCTCTCCCAGTGTCTTCCCTTCCTCCCGAGGGCCCAACATCCCCTCTGCAACTCAAGGGTAGCCTAACCAGACCTGGCTGGCTCCAGACTCCTTAGGACTTACCTTGCCTCGTCTCAGATCCTCTTCTCCTCTGACCCCACCCCCATCCCCCTGGTCCCACCAGCCAGCCCTACCCCATGCCTCTAAGCTGTCTAGATCCAGCCACCTACCGCCAACCCACCCCCACCCCAGGACAACCCCCTCCTTTGCTGTGCTCTAGAGACTCCAAGCTTCGTGTACTCAAGTGAACCCTAAACTTTCCCGGGCTGTTGCACCTGCTATGCCTCTAAGGAGAGTGTCCAGGAAACAGCAAAAGGTGGTCGTTTAAATGCTCAATTTTTTGTAAGCACAGCTTGATTCTGGTTCTGTGGCTCACTAGCTGTGAGAGCTTAGAGGAGTTCTTTTCTCTGGAAGCTTCGTTTTCCTACAGACCTTAGGGTTAACCCTGAGGGATAAAGGAGATAAGACAATGGCTTGTCTCGAAAGGAGATACAGGAAGAAAACATGCCTCCTATGCGAGGCTCTTCTAAGGCCAGTATACAGACGAACGTCCAGGTTGCATGACGCAAGTGTCATTCTAGATGGCCTCTTTCTTTCATTGGGGCTTTTCACAACGGAGCCCTGCCCTCTAGCAGCCTGGGGCCCCAGCCCATACGGGCGGCCAGGGATTGCGCAGGCGCACTATGCAGCGCAGGCGTGTCTTAGCCCCTCCTGGGTGACAGTGAGGCACCGCCCACCCCGCCCCTGGCGCCGCCGTCACGTGCTGCAAGTCCCACCCGGAGGTTCCCGCGCTCCGAGGTAGCGCGTCTGCGAGTTCCTATTTGCATATGCGCACGCCAGATATTTATATCTTCTCCTCAGCCAGTCCAAGTTATTGATGTCTTAAAGTGACTTTAATCTGAGCCTTCTCTTCTTCAAATGGGCTTTTGATTTCCGGAGTGATATTATACATGGCTGTAAGCTATTGACTGAGCGATTGCGTTGTGTTCTCAATGTGCTGATGCTGGGAATCTGCGATATAAATAAACTTCCTCTGGTAGAATCATTATAAAGCACAAGCAGCAGAAATTTATGGAAAGAACAGATTAAATGCTTAGACTTAAATTCTTCAGCGTGCGCCTTGCCCTAAACTGCTGTGTCTGGAATTTGGGCTGCTGATTCAGGTGGAAAAAATCAAACGGACACATCGCTTGTCGGTGCATTTTCACTATGATCTATTGTGTTGCCAAAAGAGAAAGCTCAAAAGCTGCCATTGATAATCCTGGTTAAAACTTGGAGCATAAATTATTAAGACATGTAGTTTCTTTTCGGAGTGGTTGGGGACTGGGGCGGTAGCGCAGTAAAGAAATACAACATCAATATGTGCTTATGCATTGTAATGCGGGACATTTTTATGCCCATAATAAAACATTCCGCCTACAACTATGTTTATGAAAGCAACAGATAAGAAGATCCATAATGCCACTTAATAGAGTTAATCACCTCCCATCGGAACGTTTTAAAAGGCTTTTTATTGCACGTTGAAAAGCTCTGACCATAATTAATACCCGGCACACTGTCAGGTGCCAGTCAGAGAACTGGAAGCAGGAAGGGAACTTCACAGCGCCTTGGGCTGAGAGGATTCTCCAGACAGCTTCCAGCCGTCTATGCTCCCAGGTTTTAAGTCAGGAGGCCAGCCTCCAGGGCTAGGCTGTGTCAAGCCCTGTTCTCTCTGTGGAGCAGAGACCTTTGAATTTTAAGTTGTGGGCCCTAGATATAAATTCAGCTTTTTGTTCTTAAGGTTTCTAAGGTTTGGACTGGTCTGAACTCTTGACAGTAGTTCCCCAAATTACCTTCCTAGGGGTCCTGAGATTCTAAGTAAGGTAGCCTCCTCATTGTTCAAAGATGGCCTGGACAGCTAATAACTACAGAAGTTGACACATGGCACTCAGCACTCCTCAGAGGTGGCCTGTCTTTGGTCAAGAGGTAGGTAAGATCAAGTCATACCTCAGGCCCATTGGGAGGGTCCCCAGCCAACCAGCCTGCAGGCTCTGGAGGTGAGAACTTCCCTTCCCTTCCCTTCTAGAGGAGGGACCCTATCTCCTTTGTCCCTTTTCACTTAACAGCTGAGAAACTGGAGGCAGCCAATCCCAACAGCCCAGAAAAGCTGAAGAGGTGAAGGGGTCAGCCTAAAATAATTCAAGAATAGAATTGCCCTTTCAAACTGGATTTAAGCCAGCCAGAGAAAATAAAGAGGAGGGAGAGAGTACCCACAGAGGCGTGGGCCTTCCCAGAGGCTGGACCACTGACGGGTGGTAAAGCTGGACCAAGCTGGTCCCCTGGAAAGTCACTTCCTGTGTGTAAAGGCTGCTTTCTTCATGGAAACTGTTGAGCCAACAAGAACTGAGAATGAATGACCTGTGAGATCAACAAGGCTGAGTTGTCTTGCAGCCTAGCATGGTGGACCCTCCTTCTGCTCAAGAAGCACAGAATGTCTTAGTTAGGGTTTCTACCCCATGACCATGTTAACTCTTATAAAGGAAAGCATTTAATCGGGGCTGGTTTATCCTTTCAGAGGTTTGGTACATTATCATCATGGTACATGATGGCATGGTACCACAGAGGCAGACATGGTGTTGGAGTAGTAGCTTAAGAGTTCTACATCTGGATCTCCGGGAAGAGAATTAAACACACTAGCTGTGGCTTAAGCTTCTAAGACCTCAAAGCCCACCCCTAGTGACACACTTCCTCCAACAAGGCCACACCTCCCAATTGTACCAATCCCTATGAGCCTATGGGGCCAGTTCTCATTCAAACCACCATAGAGGTCTTGTCAGGGGTGGATGAGTGGGTCACAGGGATCCAGAAAGGTTGCTGAACCACAGGTCTTTGCTGACGCAGAACCATACTTGAATTCTGAGCTGAGTTCTGCTTTCTACTGAGACATTAGTTACAGAGATCCTATCCAGGCTAAATGGGTTGAGAGTGCTGTCTCTCCCTGACCCAAGCCCTGTGGCCTATCTGTTCTCTCCTAACATACCAGAATAGAGTCAGCCCACACCGTGCCCTCCCCAGGTTATATGAATGAGAAGAGCTAAGAAGGCGCTGAGGCGTGGTGAGATGAAGTGCGTGCTCCCACCTGTCAGTCATCAGGAAAGTATTAAACACCTACTGTGCGTCGAGCAAGACAGACTCCTGTCTTTCGGAATCTTACCTTTCAATGTCCTGAAGTCTTCCAAAGACGTGTGGCCTCCACCTGGATCTGGAGAAATAAGAAATTGTGTGTGACATTCCAGAGCTATGCAAAGCAGACTGATCTAGGATCTCCAAAGGCCAGGACACACAAGACTCAAGTAGCTTTAGATTCACCTGGTAGCTCTCCCACCTGCCCAGCTCTCCCCACCTCGGGCGGCACTGGGGGTATGTGCAGAGGTGTGCCACCTCAGATGGAGAAGTAGATGTGCAGCAGAACACCAGGCTGTGATCCCGACAAGACCATGTTTTCTTCTGAAGCGTGTCCCCCGCTGAGACAAATGAGCTCTAGGATACCATCACGCAGACAACATGAGTGGGACACGCTGTCCAAGCAGGACAAGTGCCTAGCTACTTGACAGCCCACCCAGACTGGCACTGAGCTAAAGCCAGCCAGTCCTTGTCCTCACTGCAGCTTTTAGGTACCCATCCCTACCTTAGCTGGTCTCTCTGACCACAGTCTGGTAGCCTTGGCATGTCCATTGGGCATTCGTTCTTGCTCCTCCCCTCACCCGTACCCGTGAGTGAGCAGTGGGGTGCGCGTGCCTGGGGGAAGATACTGATGTGGACAGAGCCCAGTTCAGTGTTGTTCTCTAGGACTTAGGAAATGAGTTTGCTAATAGATATGTCATCCTGGGAGGTCATGATACCACTTGTCATTAACCCAGGCCCCCTGCCTGGAGTTCTCACCAAGAAATTGTAGGTGGCTGCTTGCAGGCAAGTGAGTGATTTGCAGGACCACAAGAATATTTGCATAAACATATGTATGAGAGTGTGTATTTATTTGCATTCATTTGCATGAATTTCTGCCTCTTGGAGCTGTCGAGCTGTCATTCCTTAATTTTATTTTATTTTATTTTTTCAGTAAATGTCTTTGCACTCTGGGAGCAGCTCTGGACACTTGGGGAGTGAAAATAAAAAAGTCAAAACCAACAGCCGTTCATAAGCCATGAAAGCAGAGGTTCTAATTTCGTTGTTTATTAGAAACCCCCGAGGAGCTCTTAGAAAGCCTGTGGAGCTGGGGAAGTGGCACAGGGTAAAGCACTTGCTGTGCAAGCCTGAGGACCAGAGTTCAAATCCACAGAACTCATTTAAAAGTCCAGATGGGTGTGGCACCCCACCGGTGATTCCACAGCAAGGGAGAACGGGACAGGGAATCCCCTAAACAAGCTGGCTAGTCAAACTAGCCAGACGCTGAGCTCTGGACTGATGGTAAATATTAATTAAGTAGTTTCTATACTAACTTAAGATCATTTAGTTCCCAAATGAAAACACCAACCTTTTATATTTATAATAAGCTTTAAAAGCACTAGAGCTGGACAGATATCAACCCTCTGTGCTATTTTTGTCTACTTCCCTGGAGCTTTTGATGTAGACCAGGTTGGTCTACATAGCGATCAACTCACAGAGATCCTCCCATGTTCTGGAATTAAAGGTGTGGACAGCCACACCCAGCATCAGTCATTTTTTAAGTTTCCGGGTGAGTCTCATGCCCAGGTCCATCTTGGGCCATGCCTCTGAGAACACTGGCTCCCCCCCCCCTCTTTATTTCCCATGCCATGGGTCAGTCTGTGTTTTCCCTCTCACACAGGTCCCAGCTCAGAGTGATGCTTTATAAAAGCTGTGCAACCTGTATATACCCTAGCTCATCTTTCCAGCATTTGGGTTTGAACACAGGTAGTCCCCTCTACTATGTTCATGCTCTGACCACCCTCAGCTAATTGGGCACAGTGGCCAGGGCCTATGCATCTAGCCCGCCCTATGTAGAGGCCCTCAGAGCTGTGCACATAGGTATGTGTACAAGCCCAGGCTCTCTGACACCGGCTGGCAACTATTAAGTAACTATAACCCAGGCATGTGTAAAAGGTAGATCTGTGAATTCAGTATCTAGAGTTTGGTAAGTTCAGCTTCCTAAGAAAAGCTGATGGCCAAGCTAGAGGCCTGCAGGAAAATGAGCAGGGCAGAAAGAGCTATGGTTAAATCCAATATTAATGGGAAACCATACCAGGCTAAGGAAATTGATCCAGAGGGTCCAAGGGCACAGGCTGTATACCCAAATGGCCTCCTCCTTGTGCCTGGGGTCTTTAACAGTAGGTTGCCACTTGAAGCAAACCATCTACAGCTGTGTCCAGAATGGCTTTGGTGACCAATGACTGCAGATAGACAGTAAAAAGTCAGCATTCCCACCCACCAGCACTTGCCCAGAAGACAGAAATGGATAGAAGACAGGATTGACATGGGGAAAAGGGCAACATCAACATTGGGAGAGCGAGGGAGTGTCAATACAGCCCCTTGCTGATCTTTCCAACCCCAGCTACCTTAGCACATGATTTAAAAAAAAAAAAAAAAAACACTGTAGATTGTGGCCAGTATGATGGGTGGGATGGGTGAGCTGGCACACACACTGAGTTGGTCCATCCCCAGCCAATGAGGCACCGGTTCTTCTACCGTTGAGATCTCCCGCCGGCTAGAGTGCCCTACAGGGCCTGAGACACAGGAGACACAACTCCACTTTCTTCTTTGTGCTTAATTAATAAGGTCCCCTGATTTTCCTGGGACAACAGCAGACATAACTTATATGCTATAAAAAGACTGTTAGTTTTGTGAGAGACTAGAAAAGACCCCAGGTTTTCACCTCCTGAGTGGTCAGAGTGCAGGTGTGGTTCCCAGTCCTGCCCTGCCTACAGACAGCAAGAGAGGTGGACTGGCATGGAGACTCAGGGATAGACAGTCTCCTAGGAGACTGTGGAGGACACAGGTGGGCAGGAAAGGGTCCTTAGGACTCAGCCACATACACACACACACACACACACACACACACACACAGACACACTCCCCTTCTATCTCCCAATCCCAGTTTGCTGGGCTGCTGTGAATTCCCTGTCCGTGGCATCTGGAGTTGCCATTAGCCCCTGGCATCCAGGGTTTCTGTGTCATTTCCCTGTTTACTTGGGGACTTGAACTGATTGTACTCTCAGTTCTGGTTCACTAATTCTTGCAAATCCTTTAAAACTATTGATTTATTTGCTGGGATGGTAGCTGTCAGAATGCTTTGGAAATAATGACTTGGGCTAAAGCAGATGGAAGAGACCCGTGGAAGAATTTGCCTTTTCTTCTGTCTCTCCTCTGCTTGCCCTCTCCCCATCTCTGAGCTGTCTTGGCAGCTATACTATTACTGGAATAGGTGGCTGGCTTTCCCAAACCTAAGTGGCCAGATATTTGAGGAACCAGATCCTCACAAAAGATTCTAACAAAATGAAGGTTTGTGAGACATAGTATGAGAATTTAAATTCTGAAGCTGTGTCCCTGCTTGTTGGGCTGTCTGTCCCTTAGGTGGGGATACTATTTCCCCATCCAGGTCTTTGTCGCTCTTCTATTTCTAACCTATTCTTGAGGTCTGCACCTACTCTCAATGCATGCAGCTGTGTTGGAATCGAGGAGACAGGCAGATGAGGGGATTAGCAAGAGGGACAGTGTGTTTAACAACGACTGAGGAGCCCAGGCACATGAAGGGGGGAAGCAGCATTCCTTACAGGCCTCCTCTGCCCAAGGTTGCTATCCAGCCACTGTGTCCCAGGCAGGAGAAACAGATTGCCTGCTTTCAGCTCTGACCAGGAGCCCAGTATCTCCATCCAGGAGCTGTGCTGTACTAGAGGATGTGGTGGCTATACCAACTCCCAAAAGATGGAGTTGGGGAAAGATGTTAATACTTGCTAGAGAAGGAGACAGAAGTGATGGACTCCTCAACCCCCTGGGACAAAGCTCTACACCAAATCTGGAAGTCCTCTGCCTCTGCTTCCTGAAGAGTCCCCTTCTGTAGCCTCAGAGTCCAAACCAGGTTCCTTCCTCACCGCTCTCTCGTGTTGCTGGCAGGAGTCACTACTGGAAGATGGTCCATCTCTTCAGATATACAGCTTCCAGTTCCCCCACTATCTGTGCCCAGGGTCATCTATGGAACTTCTTAATTCCATCTCTAGGCTTAAGATCTATGGGCTCCTGGGGCTCTGAAGAGGGTTCAGTAGTTAAGAGTACTCACTGCTCTTAAAGAGACTCAAGCTCAGTTCCTAGAACCCAGACGTTGGGTAATTCATAACCACCTGTACATCAACTCCAGAATATCTGACACTCTCTGAACTTAACCTTTTCATAGCCACCTGTACTTCCAACTCCAGAATATCTGACACTCTCTGGACTTACTGGACACCTGCACTCATGTATGTACATATGTATGTACACACACACACACTTAAACATTTAAAGATTTATAGGTTCCCTAACACAGCTTGTTTAACCTTTCCTGGGGACATCAACTTGTACCATGAGCCTCAATTCTTACCATCCCCATCACCAACTGTCCATATTTGGAATACAGTCATACATGGCCCTGGGTCTATGCACATGCAAGTCACTAAGAAAGTCCCCTCTCCTCTACCTGTAATAAGTTCCACTCTGAAGACCAAGCTAAGCCTCCCATCCTCTGTAACTGCACACATCCATTTGCATGCTTGTGTTCTGCCAGCATCCACAGGCCCTGCTGTAAGTAGCACGTCAGTATACCATTATTACCTCAGCTAGTAAGACTGCATGTCTGCAGTCAAAAGGATGCAGCCACAGAATCCAGCTCTGACAAAGGCACAAGGAAGGCGTTGGCTGAAGCCCAGGCGTTGGGCTGGGAATTAGGGGAAGCAGATCTAGATCAACCATAATGCCAGTCCTTTGGAGACCCCATAGTGACATACAATGGGCGATTTTGATGGTAGAACCTAGATTCCTTTTCCTCCAAAACCCAGCCCAGAACAGGCCCCATGAGTGCAACTCACTCAGGCCACGGTGAGTCAGCTGTGAGCATCACCCTGTGTGCCAGGGCTGTGGGCATTCTAAGCAAAGGCCGTAGCACTGAGGTACATCTTCATCTATCTCATGTACACTTAGCTTTCCATTTGACATAGGCAGCAGTTACTTCTTTGATTCCTGGCCACCCTTCCCTAGGTCACCTGCCCATAAAAGCCACCAATGACCTCATTGTCTCATGGAATACCATGGGCCCTTTCAAACTGTGGAGTCTTCTCAGTTTACACTACAGCCACCTGGGGAGCTTCTGCTTTGCTTTCCCATGAGTCTTTACTAGACAGGCACCCCACTATGGGGCCTCCCTTGTACCCTCAGACAGAACCAGCTGTCTCCTTCCCCGCTCAGTAAACCTGGCACTGCCCCAGGGATGCATATATGATCATTCATTCACTCAAGTCCCTGGCATACGCCCAGTATCCTCAGTATCAGCACACAGGAGACGTGTTTCATGAAGACACCACTGGGTAGCTGTACCAAGTTCATGGAACTCGGAGTCTCAATCCGCCTCTGAAGGAGCTGTGAGTCCCCTGGCCTCATCCACAGCCCTGGATGTGTTCCAGGTTGTCCCAGGGTGCTCTCTAACCACCCTAGCTGTCTACCTTCTGTCTGGACTACTGGGTCTGTGTCGCTCTCCAAGGTTCTGAACTTGGCTCTTTTCTCTTGACCCCAAATAACTGTCGTGACTTCTTAACTCCAGTCCCTCCAGTGAGGAACTATTCCCCCACCTCCCTATCCACACTCTCTATCAACCAGGGAGAAAGAAGTGTAAATTGTGAGTTAAGACAATGAAGGTCAAATAGTTTCATAAAGATGAGAGCATTTATGAGAAAATAAAAGTAAGGTCCCCGTCTCCATTCAACTTAATCCCTGGGACCATATCCAAGTCTCATACTCCATTTGTCACCAGGACCTGTGTCCTTTGAGACACTTTCCTCCCTTGCCACCAAGCTCTATTCTTAGCGAGGTCATATAAGGAGTATAGGGACCTCTACTTCGTAAGTCCCCACTGACTGCTGCTAGCCCCTCTGCCTCAGTCTCCCACCTGGTTCTTCCACTCTCTACATGCACACTTGCAATCCCCTCATAGCCTCCCGGTGTCCTGCTCATCTGTCAGTTCACTGCAGTGTAGTTCTTCTTCACACTCCAGGTAGTCACCCCAGAATCTCACCTCTCCTCTGTAGACTCCTTCACACCTCTATTCTTTGACCTCACATCTCACCCAGCTTCTCCCAACTTTTAGCCTTCTTCAAATGTCTCTTAACACAGAACCTTCATAACATTTTCCTCCTCTCATTTCAGAATATCACCTTCTCAGATTCCCTCCAAGCAGAAAAAGGAACCAAATGCTGGGGGGGGGGGTGCGCTCCTTTAATCTCAGCACTCGGGAGGCAGAGGTAGGTAGATCTCTGAGTTCAAGGCCAGCCTGGTCTACAGAGTGAGGTCCAGAACCGCAAAAGCCATACAAAGAAACCCTGTCTTGAAAAATCAAAAATCAAGGGGAGATAGAGAGAAGGAGGGAGCTCGGGAGCAAGCATCTTTAGTGAAGGCTGGAAGGTCTAACTGCTGCTAATATTAGGCTAGCCAGGTACTTCCCCTCTTTGTAGCCTCAGGATCTACCTAATCACCCTTTGGTGGAAGCCACCGTCTGGCCAGGGTCCCTGATCTGGATCTGGGTGGTTTGATTGTGGTGGTTTGAATGATAAATGTCTCCCATAGGTTTATATGTTGGAAGATGTGCTCTCAGGTTGGAGGTGCTATTTGAGAATATTATGGAAACTTTCAGGAGATAGAAATTTGCTGGTGGAAGAACATCACTGGAGATGGTCTTTTATAGCCTGGCTTCCCTTCTCTTCTCTTCTCTTCTCTTCTCTTCTCTTCTCTTCTCTTCTCTTCTCTTCTCTTCTCCCCTCCCCTCCCCTCTCCTCTCCTCTCCTCTTTCTCCTCATATCTTCCTTCTCCCTCTCTCCCTCCCTCCCTCTCCATCTCCCCCTCTCCCTCCCTCTCTCCCTCCCCTCCCCCTCCCTCCCCCTTTCTTTGCTTCCTATGTGCAGATAAAATGTGATCCGTCTGCTCCCTGACTGCCATAGCCACCTCACGCTCCAGCTGCCATACCTTGTCCACCATGATGGATTATAACCCCTCTGAAAAGCCTTTGGTCAGCGTATTCTATCACACCGACAGAGAGTGACTAATACAGCCCTCTGCCCTTGCCCTCCCCTAATTCTTTCCCAAACGAAGAATGCCCACCCTGATTCGTCCGGGCATGATCTGTTGATGCATGCAACTGGTTGTTGGATTACATTTGGGTAAACCTTGTCATCTAGGCAGCTAGAAGCTGAAGTGTAAAAAAAAAAAAAAAAAAAAGTATGGCTTCTCTCTAGCCACTGTGCCAAGGCCATAGGCTGCAACTATACCTCAGTGTCAGCTGAGGTAGTTAGTCCTTCCTACAGAGGTCATTTATGGCTCTTTTAAACAACTGGAGCAGAACAGAATAATTCGATCTCTTCCCAAAGATCTAAGTCATGAATGGAGCAGTGTTTTAGCAATATACATCACCCGAATTGTGGGACTACCACAGTTGTTATTAGCACAGTTGTTATTAGTTGTTATTATATCTCTTAGGCTTAGAGGGGGCTTCGTTTCTACAACCAATCCATCTGCTTCTACATAGCTAGACATTTCTACTCGTTCCATTTAACCATGTTTAAGGACATTCTGACTGATTCCCACACCTCTCCATGTGTTCTGTAGTCCACTTGAATTGTAATCACAAACACGTGCAAAACATAATACCATTTACTCCAGAACCACAGAGACTAGCCATTCAGATCACAGCCTGGAGAGGAGACAGGTAGACAGCAGGTAGAGTCCTCTAGGATGAAGCAACCCATGGTCTCTATCCGATACTGAGACATCACCAACATCTCATGGGAGCACCAGAGAGGGCACAGCACGGTGTAACGGAGATGACTCTCTTTGCGGCTCTTTAGAGGATGCTGCTAGAGCTCAGGCTTACGGGACTTGTGAGACCTTAAGTAGAAGAAATGACTTGGTTAAAAGAGCGGGACGTGCTGGTATAATCTCAGAGGGTAGGAATGTGCAGGGGTGATGGAGCTGTAAATAGAAGAGCAGACCCAGGAAGTCTCTGCGAGTCCTCAGAGAGAAGCTGAATAGTAAGGCCCGAGTCTCCTTCTCCAGAGGAGGAAAGAGTCCTCATGGTAGCAGACCGCAGTGACTCAGCAATGACATCAAGTTTTTCCAGCCAGACCCTCTCCAGGCACAGACTGATAATTCCTGAGCAATCCTGTAAGAGGAGCTGGCTCTGGGCACCTCGTGGACGGTGTGGCTGTACAAGGCATCCAATGGGAAGGCTGTTTGTGCAAAGCTCTCATTTGTCCCCATGGTGTCAGCACACATCCAGCGTCCCTGCTCCCAGATGAATTACCCTCTGGGTGTGCATGACACAGTCATCACTGGGCTTTCTCAGTGTATTTCCCAGCTGCTCTGAGTTTATAATGTTTTCCGGTCTTTTATCATGTATGTGTCATAAATACCAATGGGACCAGGGACATTTATCACCTCGCTGGCTTCCTGCTTGAGCTCTGAAAAAAAAAAAAAGTATTTGGCTATGCAACCTTTCTCAGGGCTCTGATTTAATGGGCTTCTCTGCAGCAAAGACACTGGAATTCTTTACCTTTTAATATTTGACACCCCCTTCTCTTTATTACCGCATCGGACAGCCCTTCTAGACCAGCTGGAACGAGCCCATTAGTCTGTGACAAATAACTTGTGTCATTTGGTGAAAAATATGCAGAAGTTTAGCTGCAGCTTCGTCTCCAGTCTTGGTTCTGTCTGTGGTCTCATTCTCCACTAAACAAGGCACGCAGCTCCAGGCAGACCCTCTTAGCATCCCCTGGTCCCTCGCATTCCTTGGAAGCTGGGTATATGGGGTTATTTCATTCTAACCAATTATAATGGAGCTGAAGATTGGAGTGGCTAGAGATACCCATAACTGGGTGGAAGAATTAGTCTGGGAGCATCAGTCACAACAGCTGAAAAGCATCTACTCACAGATTAATGGATTTTAAAATGGTATCTACTTACCATAGGATGTAAGTCGGGAGGAAATTCTGACATACGGCACAATGAAGACAAACCTTGAAGGCATTCAAGTAAAATAAGCCAATCCCTGGAGGAAAAATGTATATGGTTTCACTTACACAACGACGTCTCCAGGGGAATCAAAGTCATAGAGACAGAAGTGGGATGGTGGGCAGGGGCTGGTGGAGAGAGAGTGGGGGGGGGGGGGGGTGTTTCCTAGATACACAGTTCCAGCTTGGAAAGAAAGGCTAGCAAATGGTTGTAAAATGGTGTATGTGTGCTTACCAGCACTGAACTGTACACCTGAAAGATGGGCTTGGTGGAATGTTTGAACATTTTTTTTGAGATTTATTTATTTATTACATGTATGTGAGTACACTGTCGCTGTCTTCAGACACACCAGAAGAGGGCATCAGATCCCCATTGCAGATGGTTGTGAGCTACCATATGGTTGCTAGGAATTGAACTCAGGACCTCCGGGAGAGTAGTCAGTGCTCTTAACCGCTGAGCCATCTCTCTAGCCCATGTTTGCACATTTTAAAAAGTAACCTCACATCAAACTAACAAAGGGAAATCTGACGGAGGCAAGTGCTCCAAGTTCCTGAGCCCATCACTTATTCCCACCTTCTGAATCGAGTGGTTCTTGCGGAGCTAACCAGCAATTCTCAAACATCCTGGCTTATTTAGGCTGTGGTTCTGGTTAGGCAATGTGCAGGTTAGGTCAGGCTGATATGGGCAGAGGCTGGCTAGTCTACATGACAATCTGGGGTGGCTCACCTTTGCTCCCTGCTGCCTCTCATCCTCCAGCAGGCTATCCTCAGCAGGATCTCCAGAGGCAGCAAAAACAAGCAGATTCCCTTGATGCTGTGGCTGACACCCATACAAGGTCCTTTCTACTACATTCTATGCTCCAAAGCAAATTAAGGCCAGCCACAATTCAGTGACCTCTGCCTCTTGATAGTAGAGAATTTTTTTTCAATTTACTCTGTGGGTTGAACACATGTCAGGCCCTGAGCTGAGTGTTGCAGGTAAAAAATATAAATACAGTGTAGTCCAGTACAGGAGGCAGATATGTAAATAAATAATTACAAGGCACGGTTGGCTGTAAAGAAGGTAGCTCAGGATGCTGAAAGAACATGCATGGGGAAACAGGGCAGGGACTGTAGGAAGAAAGAGGCAAGGAGGCCTGGGACCAGATGATATCAGAATTGCCATGGAAAACCAATGGTGAGCAGCCAAATGAAGACTACGGAAGGCCTTGGGCAGAGAGGGTCACGTTTGAAGGCAGGATGCTGACTAGTTCACAGGGAAAGCTTCACTAGAGGGGGAAGTGGAAGAGAAGCTGAGGACCAAGGGCACCTTCCTGCCTTTGCTCACTCTGGAAGGGCTCATTTAACCAGAGGCCAGCGGCTGGATGCTGTGGGGAGCCAAGATGGCTTGGGAGAAAGCAGGCTGGAAACAGGGAAGCACCCTCTGGTCATGTGCTTTCTGCCTGGTGGTCTTATGGGAGAGGAATCCCTGATGTGCAGTGGGAGAAGCAAGGCATAGGGCAGCTAATTCTACAAGCATGGGGTGGGGCATTCCACTCAAAGCTAAGACCAAGAAATGCCCTAAGATGCCAGCCAGTAGCCATGGAGGCCAAAGCTATGGCCCTCTACGTGGGCTCAGGCTATCAGCCTCCTCAGTTATAGGGTACTGAGTCTTTCCTGGGGAGGGTCCAAGGTCCTCTGGCCCATTCTAAATTCTACAAATGCGGGGTGCTGCCAGAGACCCTGAACTTTTAGTCTAGATTCCCTCCAAACCCACAGCCCTCCCTATATCAGCCCCTCCTCTTCGGACTGTTTCCAAGAGATACCTCAAAATTTCAGAAGGGTTATTCTGCTCTGAGACAAGGGTGAGGAATCCAAGCATCTTTCACCCAGGACAGTAGATCCTGGCTTCCTCCTGCGGATCCAGGGTGTGTTCCTGACAAGTATAGACTGCGGTGCCCGCCGTCCCCACTGGCACGCTGCAGGCAGAGGCAAGCACATACCAACTGATCAATACTTGGAAGGCACTGGGCCTGCTGTGCAAAGGAATCCCCTGGTGCACACTTTCATAAATTGAAAAATTCTTCTGGAAGTGAATAATCGTCCCCAGCTATTACATCAGATTTCTGAGAAGGTGGGGATGTAGAGAACCGAAAGCATCCATGTGGAGAGACGACACCTCAGTCCCAGCCACCTACCTTGCCAGATTTGGGCCAGGGCTTAAGGTTCCTGGTGCAGCCAGCATTGCGGCTCGGACTGGGGCTATGGCTAGAGTCTTTTCCAGAACTTTGACCTGTAAGGAAAACCTTTGAAACATCAGGGCAGAGTAGGTCTCTGGCCCACTGTGGGATGTTGGCCTGGCCCCAGCATTAGCTAACTCCACAAGCACTCCAAGCTGGATCTGCTTTCCAACACAGTATGATGACCAGGGTGCGACACTGTTATCTTGTTCTACAGTAACTGGAGGCCCCACAGGCTGGGGTAACTCACCCAAGGCCACCTAACTGTCCTGTGACAAATCAAGGTTAAGAACTAGAACCCGGGAGCTAGAGAGACAGGTGGGTGGCTGAGAATACATACTAATCTTCCTGAGGATCTGAGTTCGGTTCCCAGCATCATGTCAGGGGGCTCACACTGCCTGGAACTTGCTGCTGGTGAGCTGATGCCTTCTTCTGGTCTCTGCAGGTACCCGTGCGCGCGTGCGTGCGCGCGCGCGCACACACACACACACACACACACACACACACACACACACACACTTCTACATTTTAATAATATTGTAAAGCTCTAAAAGTTTGTATCCCCCCCCCACACACACTCTCTCTCACCTCCACCCCTCTCTTTGCTCACAAATGAAGTAATCCACCAGGTTCACTCAGCTGCAGGCTCTATGAGTATCCAAGGGTCACAATTTACATGGGCCCTGCCTGGTCCCACAGATCCTCCCTGAGTCCCACGGGCTTATCTCCACCCCAGGCCTCTCACCGCTCCTTGCGCCTTACCGACTCTTTTTCTCCAAGCTTACCAACTCTTCCTCCCCTCCTTTCTCGGATATCCCTTGCTCCCTCCTATTACATCACAGCTGAGGCCTAAATGCCCTTCAGTCTCCAGTAAGCCACCTCTTCATCTTTCAGTGAGATCACGGAAGGGCTCCACCATCAACAGTAGTTTGAATCTACTTCAGTGACACCAGGCACAGTAGGTGCTGACCATCCACTACATCATTAACTCTCAACAAGCAAGGTTACTGGGAAACCAGTTCACCTTTTCAAGGCTATGTATCTCACAGAAGGCAGAGTCCAGCTTCACCCTCACACCTGTCTCCAAAACCAAGGTCTCTGGCTGTCGGGGGTCTTCCTGCCTCCCACTGCATTTCCTAAAACCCTCTCCTCCTTCCTCTATGTCAGATCACTGGAAAACAAGCCCAACCATGCCACTTTCTGCACACAGTCCCCGGCAGCCCCTTGGCACGGTTCTCAGGATGTAGTGTTACCTGCCAACTATGTGGTTCCTGTTGCTCTCCAGCTATAACCCTCCACACAGCCCCACACCCTCCAGCCTCATCTCTGGGCCCTGCTGCAGTTGGAAAGCCTGGCCAGAGTATTCCACGTGCAGAGCTGGAGACATTCTTCTATAGTGCAAGTCAGCCTAACACGTAGTCTCAGAGTCCATGGCTTAGCATGGCCTGTGGCTTGGGACAGTTCCATCACCTCAGTCCCCACATGCAGCATGTTTTCTGGGACCCATACCTTCATCGTTGGCAGAGCCCAAAGCCAATATACCTTTGTGAAGGAGGGCCTGCTGGACTGCCAAGACCCACTGATCCTATTGCCATCCCTTAGCGGGACTACATCAAGTGACCCCACTGGTCTCTGCAGACAGAAGTAGGAGCCTTGTTGACAGATATAAAGATAGAGGCTCAGAGAGGCATAGAGGACCTGCCACAGGCTGAGATGACCCCAGGGCCACCTGACTACCCTGTGACAAATCCAGAATAAGAACTAGGGCCAGGGGACGCTCAGCACTTAAGTGGTACTGACCCTACACTCAGGCTTGAGGTGGGGAACACCAGAGAGTAATTCTAGAAAATCGGCTTCACTGAACATAGACCCAGAGAGCTTGGGATGATGGTAAGAGGACTTATCTCTCATTGTCTCCCTTTACCTGTCTAATGACCGTCTAGGTCACCTGACACAAGGATCTAGGACTGTGATGTGATGTCCAGCCACTCTATGCAAAGGATAAGGAGTCCCGGATGCAGCCAGATGTGCTGGGGGTAGTGAGTGGTGTCCATTCAAAGGCCCAAACCTCAACAAAGGGGAAAGGATGCCTTAATTGAATAGGCTAGCTAGTGGGCTTCTCTTGCCTCCTCCCTTCTAGCCCTCGGGGTGGGTCTGGGAGAAGGTGTTGACCCAGGCCTGGAGCCCAAACACCTGTATTCTGTCTATGCCAGCCTCAGTGGCCAAGACTCCAGGCGAAGGTAGGTATACACTGGGGCAGGATAGAATCACCTGCCATTCCCAAGCCACTCCTTAAGACCTGCAGAGGCTGCCAACCAGCTTAAACCAGCTTGTCAAATGCACGGGCAAGGCAGGGCATCCTGGAAGGCCAGCCTAGAACATGGGACTGATGCAAAGAAACACCCCACCCAAGCCCATCCTACCCCTTGCTTACTTACTTACCCCAGAAGTCCGTGAAAGCGTGAGATGGAAGGAGGCACTTGCCAAGCCCTCGCTGGGCCCTTCTATTCTCTGTCTGCCCTACCCAGGAAACTTGTTCCATGCCACGGCTTGAGTGTCTAACAGAAGGGATGCTGTTTCTATGGTGCTTGTGGGTTTTGTTCCTCTGAACCATGTCCTGCCCATCCTGCATCACACAATGCCATGCTTTACTTGATACACTGGGACCACTGGCATTCGGAGACCTTATTCCATGGTTCTAGGATAGAGTCTTTTAAAAAAAAAAAAAGCTGTTTGTAGTAATGTATTTTCTGTTTCTGAGTGTCAGTATGGGAATCTTTCCCCAGCCTACTCCCCAGTCTTTCAGTATCTGGGTTTGATAATTTTTTGTTTTGTTTTGTTATTTTGCTTTTTTAAGTTGTTACTCCCTTGGTTATGTGGCCCCTCCCAGTGGCTGCTTGTTTTTGCTTATTTGTGACCTCTTTTGACTATCAGTGTTCAGCCAGCCTTGCCAAGAAAGAATATCAAGTATTTTCTATTTCTCTACTTCTTGAAAAAAAGATTAATTAAAAATAAAAATTAAAAACCTCTTAATGGGAACCTGGCCCTGTCTGTCTTCTCTATTCTGCAGAAATGTTGAAGGAATTGAACCAGCAACGCAGAGCGAAAGCGTTTACAGACCTGAAAATTGTTGTTGAAGGCAGAGAGTTTGAAGTCCACCAAAATGTTCTAGCTTCCTGCAGCTTGTATTTCAAGGACCTGATTCAAAGGTTTGCCTTCCTTCCAGCTGTGGTCGGGTCTGTTCCTTCGTAGGACGCTTTTGTGTCGCTTTTCTTCCCCCTCTCTTGCAGGTTCCTGAAGTGTGACTCCCTGTTACAGAGCCAGTAGCCATCTCTCCTCCCCCTCCCCAGTGCCCTCACACACACACACACACACACACACACACACTCACATACATACATGTATACACATACACACACACTCACATACATACATACATACATGTACACACACACACACACAGTCTCAGAGCAGCCACTGCCCTTGCTCCCACACACTGCCTCACTAGCCACCAGGGGCTAGCCCATAGTAGGATCCTCCCCACACCCCCAAACCCCACGTTCTTAGCAGATTGCAAGCCCTCCCTGAGACTAAGAGGACCATAGACTCCATTTTAAGGGACCATTACACACTACTCCATCCCTCAGGGTCCCCAGATCCATCACCGCCACTGTTGATGGTGACTGTAATGCCAGGAATGTATATTGAGCAGATAATCCCCACTGAGGGACACCAGGCACCCCAGGGACTGCTCTCCCCTAGCCTGAATCAGGGAGACGAGTGTGTAGGCCAAGCCTCATGCTTGAACACTAGGCACTGAGTGCAGACCAGGTGTGTCCTAAACACGGTCTCTCCGCCTTCACCCCCAGCTCAGCCCACCCTGGCTCCACCTGGCCATTTCTACCTGGATCAATCAGTGTTAATGGTGCCCGAGTATCTTTGCTTTTTCCATTTTGTTGACTTAAACAAGTAATTGTTTGGGGCTGTTTCATACCCTAGCAAAGCTGTCAGGGCCACCTGCTAGCTCCTTAGGGAGGGAGAGCAGCCGAGGGGCCAGTCCAGGGTAACGAACGCTCACACTTCTCTCACCCATCAGCAGATTAATGTCGCTGCTCATTTTGCCTTGCAGCCTCTCCGGGGCGGACGCTGAGCCTGGACAGAGCTCAGAATGGGAGACAGGACCTCTGCTTGCTTCCCAATGCTGTGTTTGGACTTGCCAACTAACCCCAGAGCGACTGTGTTTTGTTTCAGGATGGCACACTGGCTGGCATCTCCTTTCCTATCCCCTGTGTCCTTTGGCATAGAGCCAGGCCGCCGGCTGTGTGTGAGGTCCCACTCAGCCTTACTGGCCCTGTGCCACACAGGAGGGGCAGGCTCTTTGTGACATCCCATTTCCTGGACGACTCCGTCTCCTGCCCTCACGCTTAGGTTCTCTGGGTCTGAGGGCAAGGGTTAGAGGCATAAGTCTTGGGGAAAGAGGCATGTCCAGGGGCTTCTTCAGCCCAGGGGTTCTTTTTAGGAAATTCTGTGGAGCAGTGGCTAGCACCTGGCTGCAGGGACACAGCTAAGTAATCTGGGACCTTGGACGCTGATCCAGATGGGCTACAGAGCAGGTTAATGTAGAGCAGTGGTCCAGCTCTGGACTAAAAGTCTTTAACTACCTTTGAAGTTGAATCAGAGCCAAACTCTTAACACAGCAGGGAGGAGGACCCCAGTAGATGGGAACCTTCTTGGACAGGCAAAGGAGAAGAAAGTCCCTTCCAGACAAGGAGGGTAGGGACACAAACAGGTATGAACCCGGGGCAGGAATAGGTTGCCTCCCCAGAAGCACATATGAGCAGACCCTGACTCCCCACTGGCCTCCTGGACTTGCTATAAGGGTGAAGAGGGGGCCCACACACCTCAGTAGCCCTGCTGAGCTCCATCCAAGTAGCTTCTGGGAGAGAGAGCATCCATGGGAGCCAGCAGACCTGGGTCCTACACTTGACTCTCACTCATTCTAAGACTCCACTCTGGCCAAACCCTTGCTCCCAGGCCTCAGGCTCTAACATTTGTAAGCCAGATGTTGGTCAAGTGATGGCGACAGTCAGTGGATGGGCCAGACCAGCCTGGAGAGGCTTCACAAGTTTAATGCCAAAATGGGTGAAACAAAGGTGTCAAGGTCATAAAAGGGAAGAGAAGAGGTAAACAGTCCAGGGTGCGGGGTTAGCTGGGGAAGGTAGCCTATAGAACACATGGCATGGCATGATTTCAGGGCTTAAAGGGCACTCAAGTCTCCTAGGGGTAGGTAGACAAGGCAGATGGATCTGACCGAGTCAGGGCTGAGGTGCAGGGCCTTCCTCACGAATGGAGTACCTTCAGGAATCAAAGGAGAAACTGAAGGCTGTTTGTTTGTAGCCATTTTGAATTTCCTTTCTCTGTCTCGGCCGTGGGACACATTGTTACCATTGATACTGATGGCTGCCAACAAAGGCTTTGGAAGGAGGGAAGCAAAATCGCCACAGGAAGGCACTGCCTTTAGGAGCCACATGGCCCCAAATTCTTCAGGGTCAGAGAGCAGCTGATGTCACCATGTCATTTCAGCCCCCATCACACCAAGCCCTGGAATAGCTTCTCAGGGACAAAGTGGCCCAGGGGCTCCTTTTCAAGGACGGTCGTCTTGGGAGGTTGAGGAAGTAGGGCCAGTCTATGTCTCGGGCTTAGATGGGTCAATCCTGACCTGCCCCTTCTGAGTGTCGTCAGAGCAGGAGCTACCCACCCCTCTCTGTACCAGCACCCCAGACTTGGAAATTCAAGCTAAGTTCCTTTCTGCCACCAACCTAGGTCATGCGTCCACTGCTCAATCCCCATTCTCAGTGTGACTGCCTTTCCTGGAGCCATGGGAGGGGCATAGAGGAAGCTAAATCACTTGTTCATTCCTCTCTGCAAACAAGATGGGCCAGAGCCTGCCCAGAGACCTCAGAGACAAAGAAAGAATACATGGGCCAGAAAAGGGAGGCATGAAACACACACACACACACACACACACACACACACGCACACACGCACGCACGCACGCACGCACATGCACATGCACACACATATGCGCACACACATGCACACACATGCACATGCACACACATATGCGTACACACGCACGCACACAAATGCACACATACACACGCACACACACACACACACACATGCACACACAGTATCAGTATGAGACTGAGTAGAGACATCAGTCAGGTCCCTGCAACCTCCACTACTTGGCCACATTCCCAAGGCCCTACACTCTCCAGACTCTTTCCTCACATGCTTCCATAGATGAGCTAGTTCCTTTAAGCCATCCTTCACCACTTCCTTTCTTGACAAGATTGCCACCTGGTGACAAGAAGTTTTACAGATATGTTAGCTTGAGTAGCTTGTGCAGTCAGAATCCTCATTTTACAGGCGAAGATCTTGAAGCCTCGGACATTTAAGTGACATATACATATTGTCTGACATGGAAGCTTCCATTCTCTAACCTAGAAAACCAAACTGTGCTGTTTGTAGGCAAATTCAGTGGGGGAGGGAAGGGAAGTCTCTGAGCTGACACTGGGTACAAGTAGAGAGTGTGCGTGTGCGTGTGCGTGTGCGTGTGCGTGTGTGTGTGTGTGTGTGTGTGTGTGTGTGTGTGTGTGTGTGTGTAGTCTACATGTGATATTAGGAACACTGGCCACAAGGCCTACCAAGAAGAACGAGAGGCACTTTAAGACAGGTACTGTGTGCAGACCTGCAATGAGGCCTGGGGGTCAAAAAGCCCTTAGACATGAGTGAAGGAGACCAGCAGCAAGCCAGGGCAAACCTGAACCACAGGCCTGTTCCACCTGACCTTAGGTTGGCCAACCTGAGTTCCACAGGATGATCAGAAGGGAAACTGAAAGACAAGGAATGAGGGTGGTGCTTCTGGACAGTGAGGAGGGACAAAGGGCTGAGCCACTGCCCCAGGATGATGAATGGGGTACTCACCCTTCCCCTATGTGCTCACGTACTGGACCCTTTGGGTTGGAGTCCCAGGCCTAGAACCATATCCTACCCCTAGGCTGCACAGTCTGCCCTGGCTTTTCTTCTCTGGCCCATGAATCTTTCAAGATGCACAGGTGCCACGGAGACATCAATCAAGGCCAGTCACTTCCTCTCAATGGTTGTCTGGCCAGGTTACAGGCCACATCGTAGAGGCCATGACCAACTTTCTTAAAAGATGGCAGCCATGTCTTCTGTCCTCACCGACACTTCCAGAACCTGAGAAAAGCTGTCCCTCATCATAAAAAGAGGACAGACACCTGAGCATGGCAGGCACCCCTAGCTGAAGCCCCCACCTCACAAAGCCTGCGGGATCAGGTATGACATGGGAATCCTAGTCTCATTGCACACTGAATGAAAACAATGAATGGAGTCACTTATTTTTCTCACCTGTCTCTCACCAAGCTAAACTCTGGGCTTCTCTCTCGTTCCTTCTTCAGCCATGATGTGAGAAGCTAGAGTAGCTACTGACTCGGTGACCCACCTCACCAACTGCCATGGTGCTTCTCAGGCACAGCAGCATCTTTCCCCAAGTGCCTGTCCCCTTCCTCATCCAGAACACACATGTGTGCCTTGAAAACAAACCAACAAGAAGAGGGATTGACACCTCTTGGGTGTCAACAGAATGATAGAGACCAGAACTCCTCTCAAAGAGAGTCCACGGGTCCCAGTGGGACCTGGGTGTGCCCAAACACAATGCTCTGAAGCTAATGACATGGGGCCGGGTAGAAATCGCATCTGATGGGTAGAACAGTACCAGCTGTCTGTCACTCACCACTGTCCTACACTTCCAGGGAGTGCCCAATTCCTGTGTGCATCATGCAAACATCTGGCCACACAGGCAAGTAAGGGAGAGAGCACCTTATCCCTTCAGCAGGAGTTCTCTGCTAAAGGAGGGTTCTCCAAGATCCTACTAGTCCAAGATAGGCATCTCTGACACATCTAGAGACCCTGCTGAGCAGCAACTGTGCCTAGGAACCTGAATTCTCCTGGATAGGTCCACTTTGGAGAAAGAAACTTCATCCAGTGTCTAGTCCCAGGCACCGTGCAGGCTAGGGCACCACACTTCTGCCATCTCCCCAGGCATGAGAACCACAGACAATATGATAGTGTCTATTTCTGTGGTTCTGTACAGCATTGGACCATTGTGTCATGACCCTCAGAGCCTCACAGCTCACTGGAGAACCAGCTCAGAATATAATGCAGGACAGAATATTCTTCACACCCATGAAGAGTGCAGCATTCTAGCTATGATCAGAGTTATGGATCAGGTAAGGTGTCCCTTAGGGGACCTCTCTTCAGAGTGAAGAAACCTAAGGAGTGCTAGGTAGAGCCACAATGATCTAACGACTGGAAACAGAGTTGTTGCCAGCCTTTCATAGCCCTTACAGTTCTCTGAGCTGTACATGAACCACCCAGTAGACATCGCCTATGTGCCAAGGGGATATCCGAATTCCGATGCCTTCTCTAGACCTTGAACTAGGTTACCAACGAAGACTTAACACTGCCTCATGTTCCTAGGTGGCCAAGGGGGAAAGGGTAGTTCTTCCAGTCCCAAGAGCCTCCAGCACTCCCTGCAGATCATTTGCCCAATGGCAGCAGCCACAGGCATGCGTTCTATGGCCAAGGACCTCTCTTATTTAACTGCATTACCATGCTCTTCAGCTCCTGTACATAGCCTCTCATTCTGGGTGCCCTTTGGCAGTGCAGGCGGCTCCATCTCCAAAACCCTCTCCCAGGCTCAGCCTTGAGAAGCAACAGACAGTTGTCAGCAGTGTAGCAGCCTCAGCCCTTTATAGCCAACATTCCAGCACTAGGTTGGCCAGGGGCATGTAGGTGTGTGTGTGTGTGTGTGTGTGTGTGTGTGTGTGTGTGTGTATGTGTGCGTGTGTGCTCGCGTGCGTGCACGCATTCCCTGAAGGCCTATGTCAGCTCTTTTGAGCTCCTCTATCTGAGGATCCAGGGACACACTGGGCTGCCAGTTGTTGGTGGCAACAGTGACAGGGATCCTGAGAAAGGTGAACAACCCATGCTGACCCCATCAGCACTGCCACATAGTGATCCAACACGACTTCCACAGAACCTGAGGACATACCGAGGAAAGACCAAGCCATTAGGATGAACACAGAAGCAGCAAAGACTTAGAGCAAGAAGTTGACCAGATAGCCTTAGAGGCCTGGGAGAACCAGGACTTGTGGAGTCTCTAGGAGGTACTTGAGAGCTATTTTTATACTTAACCAGGGCGCATAAGCCTGGGAATCCATCTTGAGAGCAAAACACATGTGTGTGAAGTAACTTTAGCATTGAGTGAGCACATTTGGGCTTAAAGGGCAGCCCAGACCCTCTGCATGGACAGTACTTCGGCTCCTCAGGCTTCCTAGGCTTGCTCAGGCTGTAGAAGTACAAGGCCTTCGGGCCTCTGGTTACAGGAGCCATCTGTGGGAAAGGAGCTTTAAGCATCGACTCAGCCTCAGGGTCCCAGAGCAGCCTGCACACTGACAGTTGTGTCTGGGCTTCGAAGGCCTTGAGCTTTTGAAGTCTGGCGGTAGAAGTGCAAGCACTGCCGTGTAGAAGAGAATCCTGGGAAGGGCTTTCTCTAACATTGCACCTCAGCAGAACTTTAGGCCCCATCCACTTTGCAGAGTAAGAAGCCGAGGACCTGAGAGGCTTTGGGTATCTGCCTGTCAGTGATAAAACAGGGTACCCAGGTCCCTTTGCTCCCCGCTAGTGCTTTGTCCACTCGCCCAGCAGCTTTAGCTAAGCTCCTGTCTTACCAGACATTGGTACACCTCTACTCCTGCCCCAGGTGCACCCAAGGGACCAGTGTCAAGAGCCTTGTCTCCTGGCTTTTGCAGAAGTCTGTGGGTGGACAACGGAGTTCACTTCCTTGCCACTGCCCCAGTCAGGTCAGGCTTCAGTGAGGGAACCTGGCCTGGTGAGAGTAGCCACGCGGGGTGGTCAGGTGGATGACCTCTGAGAACCCTGCCTCCTGACTTAACGCTCTGGGTGGTTTTGGTTTTGGTTTTGGTTTTTCTCCTGGCCTGACTTCTGTATTGGTGTGTTCTCGGTTCATCTGATCTGTTTCCTTCCAGGTCCAGCTGTAGGGAGCGGCTGCCAGGCCTTAGGAGCCTTTGCAATGGTTTTGTATTTCTGTAGACACCAGATATAAACATACTGATATATTTGTGTCCCTCCCCTGCTCTCCCACCTCAGTTCACAAGCCTGATGCACACTCTACACGCAGGCCACTCTGACCTCTGACCCCGTGTTCCATGTGGCAGGAGGGTCCACCCCACCCCACCCCCGCCCCGGGCCAGGCCCCAGGTCATGGCTGCTGGCTGTCTGTGGCGGAAGTCCTTGGTTGCTCCCCCCCCTCCCCTGTCCCAGCTCTAACCATTCTGTCCGTCTATCTCGTCTTGTCTTCAGTTTCACAGCAATGTCATGAAGGGCTTCCCTTCCATGCCCAAAAGGAAACAATATGATTTTTGGAAAGTTTGGGGGGAGGGAGGTGGCGGTGCTTCCTGAGCAGCCTTCCAAGGCTCTGGGTCTTAAAGATATGCTCAAAGGAAGTCTCTTGATTGGCTAGAATGCCTGCCAATCAGGAGCCTTCATCTTCAACCTGAGGAGATTCTGCCCGTGGGCAGTGGTTTCTGCTTGTCAGGGCTTGCCAGTACCATTTGGTGTAGTCACCAGATCCAGCAAGGAGCTGAACCATATTGTTTCCCTTTGTGGCCAGTCCTGGTCCTCGTCCCCATCCACGGCTCATGCTTTCTTTGATTTGCATCTTTTTTGCATGGACATGCCGAGTAGTGATAAGCAGGGTTTTCTGTTCTCTGGGGCGCCTCTGGTCAGACCCTTCTCTTTCAGATCCTGTGTCAGGTCATTAGGTTCAGGTGTGTCATTGCTGTGTCCTTTGAGTCCTAAGATGAAGGGCGTGACTGAGGTGTACAGGGAGATCTGGCCCTGTGAGGAGGCGGCGGTGGCCGCAGGGGTGGCAGGTGAGGACAGCCTGGTCTCTGTGCCTTAGGTCTGTGCAGGACGGCAGCCAGGGCGGCCGGGAGAAGCTGGAGCTGGTGCTCTCCAACCTACAGGCTGATGTCCTGGAGCTACTGCTAGAGTTCGTCTACACGGGGTCGCTGGTCATCGACTCAGCCAATGCCAAGACTCTACTCGAGGCGGCCAGCAAGTTCCAGTTTCACACCTTCTGCAAAGTCTGTGTGTCCTTTCTTGGTGAGCTGACCAGCGTTTCCCCCAGATAGTGCCAGGATATCTAGATTTCATCTGCGCATGTGATGGAATGGCATGCACTGAAGGGCTCACTCTGGCCAGAACCAGTGGCCACTAGGATGTATAAACAGCCTGTGCATGTGGCGGGGTTTGGGGCGGGGCTGGGGGGGGGGGGACACCACACCGCTCTGTGCTGGCCTCTAAGCCCTGAATGAATGGACCACACAGCCTGTTCCCCTTTAACATATTCATTCCCAGATGCATGGACAGACCAGAACATCTCCTCTAACCCTTGGAAGCCCAGGGCTGGATTTCACCCCCTCGCCAGACTCCCTGCT
This sequence comes from Mus pahari, assembly GCF_900095145.1. Taxonomy (NCBI): domain Eukaryota; kingdom Metazoa; phylum Chordata; class Mammalia; order Rodentia; family Muridae; genus Mus; species Mus pahari. The sequence continues at coordinate 4,332,315 of NC_034596.1, read as the reverse complement.
CAGAGCATGCTCACTTATACAGCTTAGTACTGCCCAGCTGGGCTGGGAGTTGTGGGCCAGGGACACAAGGAGAACATCACAGAAAACCCACAGCCTCAAGTGTGGGACGCAGAAAGGAAAGCCAGACGCTGGGAACAGGTCAGATGAGTACTGGTGAAGAAGTTGATCAATCCAGAAGAGTCAGGAGCCATTGTGATAGAAAGTGGCACATACTCCGTTCTAGCCTGAAAGGGCCATTAGCCAGATGTCAAAAGAGTCAGTTAGCCAGGCCCCAGATTCTAGGTAATACAATAGGAGTTTCTAGGGGCCATGGAGACAATAGATTGATACATGAGGACTGTTGTCTGTGATATCAGGCATGTTTGCCATGATAGAAGACATCGTAAGTCTCAATGTGGCTACTACCCACAGCCCAGGCCCAAACCCCAAAGCACAGCCCTCCCTCCATGAGAAGGAGAGAAGCTCACTCCATCCTTCACACCTCTGGATTTTCTACTATGCTCTGCAGGGAAAGTATTAGACCCAGAGAGGTCCACATGAATCAGAGCAGAGCAAAACCTAGGAAATGAATGTGAGGCTCAGGGTCAGAGGAGGTAGGCTAATGACAACCATGGCTATTGGATGCAGCGTCAAAAGGAAATGGGCTGGGTTCTGAGGAAGATCCAGGGATGGTGATGGGAACAAGAGGTGATCCGTCCAGGACTCCTGGACCAGTGACCACTCTCTCTCACCTTCAGAGAAGCAGCTGACTGCCAGCAACTGCCTGGGAGTGCTGGCCATGGCCGAGGCCATGCAGTGCAGTGAGCTCTACCACATGGCCAAGGCCTTCGCGCTGCAAATCTTCCCCGAGGTGGCCGCCCAGGAGGAGATCCTCAGCATATCCAAGGATGACTTCATTGCCTACGTCTCCAATGACAGCCTCAATACCAAGGCCGAGGAGCTGGTCTACGAGACTGTCATCAAGTGGATCAAGAAGGACCCGGCAACCCGTGCGCAGGTACGCCTGCTCCACTTGGTGCCTGCAGGCACGGGGATGGAGGGAAAGAAAGGGGGCAGGGCTGCAAGGATTGTAGACGAGTCCAAAATAATATCACACACACACACACACACACACACACACACAAGGAAAGAAGTGGTAAAGATGAGACTGTGTCCAGAGGGCTCTTAAGGACTTCCATTCCACCTGGAATAAGTGTCCAAGTCTGACACGGGGACACAGGGTCTGGATGAGCAGTGCCTGGGCCCTTCACAGAAAAGTGGGTACCAGGGCATATGGGGTCCCAGGAGGTCAGGGTGTGTATTCTGGCTGTCAAGTGTGTAGAGAGCAAACCGAAGCCATTCTGGACGTAGAAAACCACTACATGTATGGCAAGAGAGAAAACGGGTTACCAAAGGAGACAGAAAAGCCAGAGGAAGCATCCCCACATGGTCACCCAAGTCTCAGGGAGCTCGTCAGCCCAGAAAGCCCCAAGCGGAGTCCCTGTGCAGAAGGGGGACTGCCATTGGTCATTGTCGTGAGGAACCTGAAGGTTAGGACAGCGGCAGGAAGCCCTTGGCAGAATCAGAGTATAAGACAACTGGGAGCAATGGTGGAGGAGCCTAAGCAGCCAGGACAGAGCCAGGAAGCCAAAGGCTGGGTCACAAGGGCTGTCACGGTTCATTGGGCATAAAGAGAAGGTGACAGGAGGTAGAATTAGGAGGAATGGGAGTTCAAGGCCAACTTGACTACACAGTGAGCCTCAGCCTAGGCTACAAGACTCTGACTCAAGGGAAGGGAAGGGGAAGGAGGGGGAGGAAAAGAGAAGGCAGAGAGGAAGAGGAGGGGAGGGAAAGATTGGAAACAAGCATGAGAGGCCAAACAGAATACAGAGATAGCTCCCCGCCCCGCCTCCACCCCACCACCCAGTCCCTAGAATCCACCCCGCCCCGCCTCCACCCCACCACCCAGTCCCTAGAATCCACCCTGCCCCGCCTCCACCCCACCACCCAGTCCCTAGAATCCAGGAGAAGAAATGTTCCTCCCCTGACCAGTTTGTTCCACAAAGCAAGTATTTTCAAAGAAAGGAGTTGAAGCTGTGTAGGTGGTCACAGTAAGTGCCACAGTTCTCCACAACTCTCAAGTCTACATCCACAGCCCAGAGTGTGGTATGAGCTCAGCCAGGCTTGCCCAGAGACCCTGATCTCCCTGTTTCCCATCTGCATCCCTCCAAAAAAAAAAAAAAACCCTTTGTGCCCAAGAATAAACCCCATATAGTTCTCCAAGTGTCAAGTCCTTTTACACTCTCCTGTGCCTCTAGATGTCCTCCCCACAGCCCCCACACTTGCTCCCACCACCTGACAGAAGTCCCAACTCCTCCACCTCAAACATCATCCTCCCTGTGACACCTCTCACTTCTGCACCTTCCTCAGCCGTCGCTACCACCCAGAAAACTGTGAACACTTTTTAGATCAGAGGCCAGGTCTCATCAGCCTGTGCAGCTCTGGTAACAAGCTTAACATAGAGTGGCTACCAATTACTCCTGCCACTCAGCCTCTGGACGAAACAAAAGTGGGTGGAGTGGCGAGCCGTTCCCCTGTCGCTGGGGACGTTCACGAAAACGTGAAAACGTGCACGAAAACGTGCAGGAAAAGCCTTGAATGAAGGATGAGGGTGTCCAGAAGCCAGGATGGGACAAGGTGACACTCCTCAGAAGCTGTAGTATTAGGGACACACAGATGTCACAGTTACCTTACAGCTGACAGTCATCATCTCATTTAAGTTCTTCTGGGTCTTCCCACCTGTTCCTGTCACTCTCACACCTCTGCAAGACAAAAGGCTTCCGCTCTCCGGGTTTCAGCCACCTGGCAGTCTGCTGCGCAGTCAGGCTCCGTGACACAGATGGAGTATGGAGAGGAGAAGCTGGGAGGGATAGACTGCTCTGGGGCTGGCTGCAGCTGCTAGGCCTCCAGTCAGCCCTCCATGCCTTCCCATCGTCTAGTATGCCAGGATGGGCAGGGTGCATGCCCAGGACACATCCAGATGGGGAGTCCTCTCCCTTCAACTCGTAAGAGGTGGCTTCCCCTCAGCAGAATCCCACTCCTTCTATTCCGCAGCACGCGGCAGAGCTCCTGGCTGCCGTCCGCCTCCCGTTCATCCACCCCAGTTATCTGCTCAACGTGGTGGACAACGAAGAGCTGATCAAGTCGTCAGAAGCGTGCCGGGACCTGGTCAACGAGGCCAAACGCTACCACATGCTACCCCACGCCCGGCAGGAGATGCAGACGCCCCGAACCCGGCCCCGCCTCTCTGCAGGTATCAAGGGACGTGCCCAGAGTCCCCAGATAGCAGATGCCATAGAGTCAGCTGGCTCCAGATGGTCCCCCCCAGAGAGGATCCAGACACAGATGCTGACGGTGTCAGGGTGTGTCCCAAGGGTACCCATCCATGTCCCCACAGGTGTGGCCGAGGTCATCGTTTTGGTTGGGGGCCGTCAGATGGTTGGGATGACCCAGCGCTCGCTGGTGGCTGTCACCTGCTGGAACCCACAGAACAACAAGTGGTACCCCTTGGCCTCGCTGCCTTTCTATGATCGCGAGTTCTTCAGTGTAGTGAGTGCTGGGGACAACATCTACCTCTCAGGTGAGGCTCCCGAGGGCTGGGTGGGAACTGGGATGGGCTTCCCAAAGGCACCTGGGCTGAGGAAGGTCAAGGCCCCAGAGTATCTGCTTTACAAATAAAACCTTCTGCTTCTGTCCTTGGAACTGGGCATCCTGTCCTTAGCCCCTTCCTCAACCCTTTCTGTTCTATGTACCCCCATACTGTTCACAGGTGGTATGGAATCAGGGGTGACGCTGGCTGATGTCTGGTGCTACATGTCCCTGTTGGATAACTGGAACCTGGTCTCCAGAATGACTGTCCCTCGTTGTCGCCACAATAGCCTCGTCTATGATGGGAAGATCTACACTCTTGGGGGACTTGGAGTGGCTGGCAACGTGGACCATGTGGAGAGGTGAGGCAGCCACAGTCTGTCACTGAACACTAATGTCGCATCATTGCTCCCTCTGCACCTGCAACAGCACCTACCTAATACTGATTCCAGGTTTATCAGGAAGTGAACACAAGACGCAAGTCACTAACACAAGGATGGTGTCCCAAGGTCCAATCACGAAAGGACGTGAGAGAGCTTGACCAGAGTCATATTAGAATTCAGGAGCTTAAACCAATGTCCCAAGTATGGTCCATGCCAGTGGTTGTGCCACTTTGTCCAACCACATAAGGGTTGCACACATCTTTCCTGCATCCCACACATGCCAGGTAACTGGCAGTGATGCCAGGAAGAGAAACCACTCACCAACTAAGCATTGTAAGGGCACAGTCTGGCCAGCCCTCTAGGTCCCAGGCTGTCTCCCACCCTACCCCAGCCAGACTGTGGAGGATGTGGTATGAGTCGGGCAGAGGCCTGAGGGCCAGAAGCTGGAGTAGGTACTGCCCTTTTGATGGACATTTGCCAAGATACTTTCCTCCTGAGCCAGTGAGGCTGCTCTTGTAAGAGAATGGGTGGAGTCACCTCAAAGAAGATGCTCAGAACCTCTGGGAGAGGACCACCAGCTAGCAGAGCAGAAAGACTTCCGTGTTGCTTCGGGAGAAACTAGTGCCCCATAGAGAGGCATATGAGGCTGGCCTGGCCCCAGGCTATAGCCCCAGTTTCGATCAGTAGATCAGTGATTTCACTCACTCTTTCCCTTACCTTGGCCCACACCGTCAGCTGCCATCAGAAAGCACAATTTGCAATGTGACATCCTTTCTGCCTGTGAAGCCACACATACCCCTCGATTTCATTTTTTTTTTTCTTCCCCTGGGTAGCTAATTGGACACTTGATGAATGTTCCAGCAAGGATGGTTTCAGAGTGAGACAGGTTCTGAATGTTCACTGCAGGCTTTTAACTCCCCCAAGTGGAGCCAGAGATGGCTTGGTAACAACATTTAATTGTCACATTGATTTGCTGCTACTGAGAAGTCCCTGGGTGATTATGAGCATGTTAATACCGTGCTTGGACCCAGACCAGTCCTAACCCTGGGTGGTCTTCAGCATAACCTGCTGCATGTCCAGATGTGGTCCCAAGCTCCCCGGGAAGCATCAGTTCCCAGGCATGTGTGGCTCAATAATAAACACACAAGCAAGGAGACATTTGCTATGTAGGAGTCCGCGGAGCAGGATGTCATCTTGCTTTGCCTCTGTCAGCTATTTTTAATCTCCTAAGACGCTGATTATTCATTTTGCAAAGTTCTGCTTGTTGATAAATACAGGGATTTGTTGAAGAATCAAACACACCGATGGAGAGGTAGAGACAATCTCTACTCTTTCTGCTTTTCTTGGGCCCTGAAGCAGTTCTCTGAGGCCCCGGGGGCTGCCTGTACTGGCCTTCCCCACGAAGTCCAGCCTTCCAACTGGCTGGAAAATAAATGTCAGCTCGAAGCACCTGAGACCACCCCCAGGAGGCCCGGTGAGGGAAAGAGCAGCTGGAGATCCCAGAGAGACCTGAGGGACCCTGAGTGCTCCCTTAGCCCATGCAGATCTGTCATCTGGGCCTGTAGGATGGGACAAAGACTAGAAGAGCCCTAGGGGATGCCCATGAGAGGGAGTGGAGGGTGTGGGGGAAGAGGCACCCACTGGTACCCAAGGAGAAATCCCCTTTGGGTAAGTGAGTCCCTGTGCCACATGGCCACAGTGAAGAGAACTCAGGGTGACAGGAAGGTCAGTCTAATGGCGATAGACATGAGGGTGCTTTGTTCCCCAGGACGCACTAATGGTACAAATTGCTATTATATTGATAATGAGCGAGATATATGGTGTATTATAATTATATTACATTACCGTGTTACAGGAATAGAACAAGATTACATAATTATAGATTAAAACAACAGTGCCATAGACAAACCTGTATTATATCATTATATAAATAACTGGGTCTAATATTTTATAGCAATATATTGCAGGAGCTGTGGTTACTGCATAAATGATAGCGGAACGCCTCACTCGGCTGGGTCATTTGCATGTCATTAGCATATCCTTCTCAAGCAGGAAGCTGACAGATTGAGCTGACGGGAGAGCTCATGGCTTGGCAATCAGCCACCTGGAATAACAAACTCTCAGGAAATTTGTGTTTGGCGGAATGTGTCATTATGCCGAAAGACTGAGGGCTAACAGCCACATAATCTTTCTCATCTCTCAGCTCTTTCTGTGGAAGCTCTTTGGCTCACTGCCATATTGGCTTAAAAAACAGATATCTGAACTTCTGACACTGCCCTGAAAAGACACTTACTTCACTGCCTGTTCTCTATATATCATTCATCCACGACTGAATGGCATCGGCCACAGCTGCCCCATAAGACAGCTTGGCTTCTAATACCCAAGTCCAGAAGCAGATGTCACATGGTATCCCCTCCCCTGACTCAAGAATCAGGACATGGTGCACATAAGACCCTCTTCCTAGAGTACCTAGCTCTAGGGAGCTAATGATGGCTCTTATCCAAAGGAGACCCCCAGGGAGAACATGGCAGCCGTATGCTGTTCACGACTCTGTGCTGACTGAACTCACTGGTGAGCAAGCTCAGGTCCTTGCTTTGGATGCAGACACATATGGAGCAGAGATAAGTGAGCCAGGAGGTCTGCAGTAAGTGGTGGGCAGCTGCAGTCAGGCAGGAGCATCAAGGAACAGCTACCTCCTCGGAGCACTAAACAGAAGTACTGCCGAGTGGGAGGACAGCACTGTCCCCCCTTAGGTCTACTTCTGCTCATCCCAGCAGCTGTCCCTGCCGCTTTCCCCTCAGTGGCTCTGCACTTCTCCATTCTCTCACTTTGCTCCTTCATTCCAAACTGTATGTGAAGCAGATCTGTTCAGCCTTATTCTCTACCTTTCACCTCTCCCTGGGACTGGTAAGGGAAATCCTAGCATCCTTCAGACTGGTCCTACTATGCACTAGAGACTCAAGCTTCCACCCAGTCCCAAATGCTGCAAGGTACTCTTGGGTTTGCCCTGTCAGCCGTTTCCTCTTAAAAGCAGCTCTCCTCTTGTCTCTCCTCAACCGTACACAGGCTCTCCTGTCCACCCCACCTCCTGCTTCCCATAGTAAATGGGGCCATGGATTGAGAACTCAAACGTCCCGGGGTGCAGTATTTACTTAGATATAAAGGTAGCCCTGAATTCCATCCTTAGAACTACACAAAGTAGGGATGGTTGTCCACACTTGTGAGCTCAGCACTTGGGTGTTCTCAGACGTTACACTTATCCTTGACTACTTAGAAATAACCAGGCCAACCTGGGATACATGAGTCCCTCTCTCAAGAAAAACAAGAAACTTTCTCCTCTCTCTGCTAACTCCAGCAATGTGCCTGCAGCTGTGCCTTCCCCGACCTCCACCCTCTCCTGCTAACATGCTCACAACTCCTTCTGCTTTAATTAGCATCTGCTATACCTATCAGAAACCACACGGGACCCAGGAACCTTTGTCCTACAAGGACAAATAACAGATTCCCATAGGCTGGGAGGTTCAAGGCTTTTCCGAGGTCCCTGTGGTCCCCAGCTGTGTGTTTTCTCTCTCCTAGCCTCTCTCCTTCCTCTCTCTGTCACTCTCTCTGGCTCTCCACCCATCCCACCCCACCTCCTCCCTCTCCCTTCCTCCCTCCCATCTCTCTCAATAGGACCTATGTTACCCAGGATGGCCCGGAACTCTTGGGTCACATCTGAGTGCTGGGACCCAGTCATGTGCCATCTCTTCTTGCTTATACCATAAAGTTCCCTTGGTACCCGCAGGGGACGAGTTCCAGGATGTGGCCTGTAGACCCACATCTCCAGGTGCTCAAGTCCCCGTATAAAACGGCATGGTATCCACATCCGAATACTTGTACACATCCTGCTGCAGACTCAAGATGCTTCAAACCATTTACAATACCCGATACAATGCAGATGCTATGTAAAAAGCTGTTATACTGTACTGCTTTGAAAACAATGGAAAATCTGGACATGTTCCATACAAATACAGTTTCAGATTTTTCATATCTGCAGCTGATGGCATCTATGGATGCAGAATGCAAAGATTTAGAGCCTGGCTGTTTAGTTAACTTTCGTTCAAGCCTTTGGACTTCCTCCTATCTATACAAAAATTTACTTGACACCCCCAAACATTAAAACAAAACCCGTTTCGTGCCAGAGTTTATTTCCACGGGCTCAGGAGAAGCCGCTGATAACATTTGGAGAACTGTGCAACCCAGTTATTATGGGAACTTAGAATTCTGTATTAAAACACAGATGATCCATTCCTCAGAGCCCAAGCCTTTTGGCCAGCCATCATGCTTTCCTGCTTTGTAACTGGGGTCTCACATGACTCTCAGAGTACCTGTGGAAAGAGAGTCTAGGCAAAGGTAACTCCAGCACAGAGGATCTTCTACCTGACCCCCGAATCCTAATCCTGCTGATACACCATGTTACCAGGAGGTTTTTCTCACAGAGGTGGCTGGTAAATGCCGATAAGGGAGGATTCTACTTTTTAAAAAATACCTCAGAATTCCATGTTTCTGTCTAGGTACTCCAGTCTCTGCCCACTTCAGGGCTCAGTTTCCTCAGGAGAAGGATATGTCTGCTGTCTCTGTCTTCACTGTGCACACAGTGCCTCCTGTGCCTCTCAGCTCACCCACAGCCCTGCTGACCTCAGGAACACTGCAATCTGCCCAGTACTCCATGCCTTTACCCCACCTTCCACGCTTGAGGACCTTTGTTTTACAGCGGATGGTTGCTGGCTGATGACCTCAGGGTGAAGATGGCTCTCCACCCCTCACAGGCCACCCTCCCCAGAGCTCAACCTCAGCCTCAGGGCCACCTGTAGTCCCCAGTGAGCTCCTTAACTCTCATTTCCATCCTGTGTTGGTGACCCCAAAGCTAACTTCAACCCTGACAAGGACCCACAGACACTGATGAAAACTGCATTCCTCCTTGGCTGCTGGCTTCCTTCCCAGTTCTTCCGAGACAGAGACCCCAAAGTACCCTAAGCGACCCTGTCTCTCTCAGCTGCTTGCTCCGTCCCTGCAGCAAATGTCCCTCACCTCTCCTGGGCCCAGTTCTTCACACCCATCCTCCTTTGACCCAAACTCATTACTTACTTCTCACTAAGCTTCCTATGGATGACTGGTCTAACTGGTCTCCCAGCCTTCCGGCCCTGCAGCCCCAGTGGTCTCTCTAGTCTGTTGTAGTATTTCCCTGCTTAAACTTCAGGGCTTCCCCACTGGAGAGGGCACAAACCCCGAATCCCTGAGCTTGGCACTTAAGGTTTTCTAACTTACCCAACCTCCAACTTCTATGAACTATGCTAGGTACCCCTCAAACACCAGTGGGCACTCATTTGCCTCTTCACCTTCAGTGGCCCTCCTTACCCCATTTGTTCACCGATAGCTTATTCACCCTTCTAGGCCCAACCCCATATCACTCTCCAGAGTGGGCTAACCCCACTGTGTGCTGGGTTTCCTACTGTGTGCTTGTTGGCTCCCTCCCTCATCATCATGACACACCATCCTTCACAACTATTGGGTTTTGCACATTCTCCCCACTGGGCCAGCACCAACTTGAAGGCAAAAATGGCACTTAGTTCACCCTGGTCTCCCCAAGTGGACGCTGGCTGCACCATCACCCCCAGAGATGCTCACCATGTAAGCAAAGGCAGGATCTACACAGAGGTTGGCAGGCAGCAAAAGGCCCAGTGCAGCTCAAGAGGAGGCCTACAGCGCCAGTTCGGCGCACCACCTGGAAGCGGCTCAAGCCTGTGTCTCCATCTGAGGGCTTAGGCTATGATTGATGCTGACAACAAGAAGCAATGCTGGATTTCCCATGTGCTGTTGCCCTGGGCTGCGGCCTGCCTTGCACAAGGACTCTCTCTTTCTCCCCTTCACAGGTACGACACTATCACTAACCAATGGGAGGCAGTAGCCCCTCTGCCTAAGGCGGTACATTCGGCAGCAGCCACTGTGTGTGGTGGCAAAATCTATGTGTTCGGTGGCGTGAATGAGGCAGGGCGAGCGGCAGGTGTCCTTCAGTCCTATGTGCCACAGACCAACACGTGGAGCTTCATTGAGTCCCCAATGATAGGTAAGAATTGGGTCCCCTGTCCAAAGCAGTGGTGTCCCCCCAGTCCCATATCTAGGTGCGGGCAGGAGGTGACCCCAAAGTCCAGGTGTGATGGGGATGCAGGTGCCAAGAGAAGGGTGAGCCAGTCAAGGGCCGGGCTGCTCCTGTTCCCCAGTCTGTCCTCTGGGTAATCAGTGACACGCTGCTATTGGAAACACTGCTGGGAAAGAAAGAGGAGGGAGTGTCCTTGACCACCTGCTCTGCCATTCTCACAGACAACAAATATGCACCTGCTGTCACCCTCAATGGCTTTGTGTTCATCCTGGGAGGAGCTTATGCCAGAGCCACCACCATCTACGACCCAGAAAAAGGCAACATCAAGGCGGGGCCGAACATGAATCACTCTCGGCAGTTCTGCAGGTGAAGGGGGTACCTCAGCTGGGGTTCTGAAGGAGTGAGGCAGGGGAGGGGTGCACGGGGGAAACCACATCAGGAGAAACATCATCACAGGACTTACTACCTCCCCAAACTAAAGAAATGGCAAGTCTGGAGCGATGGCCCTCCCTCCTACCTACCCACAGAATGGATGTCAGGGCTAGGGTACATCATGGAGCCCCTGGGAACACCCAGGAAAGCATCCCGTGATGGAAGCTGGCCCAGGATCCTCACACTGTGGCTCCACAGGACCTTATCTCACACTGGAAGAGACATCAGAGCTATCCTCCCAGGGACAACTGACGCGTGTGTTCTAGAGTCTCCTAGGATGAAAGCACATGGGGAAAGCAGGGATGGGATACAGATCTCACACTGGAAGAGACATCAAAGCTATCCTCCCAGGGACAACTGACACGCGTGTTCTAGAGTCTCCTAGGATGAAAGCACATGGGGAAGCAGGGATGGGATACAGATCTCACACTGGAAGAGACATCAAAGCTATCCTCCCAGGGACAACTGACACGCGTGTTCTAGACTCTCCTAGGATGAAAGCACATGGGGAAAGCAGGGATGGGATACAGATCTCACACTGGAAGAGACATCAGAGCTATCCTCCCAGGGACAACTGACGCGCGTGTTCTAGAGTCTCCTAGGATGAAAGCACATGGGGAAGCAGGGATGGGATACAGATGGGTTCCTAGGACCCTGACCTCAGGTCAGTGAGACGCCAGTCCTTACTCTTCTGGCCTCCTCCAGAAGAGTAAAAAGAAGGGTCCCAGATACCCCACTAGTTGCACTTCCATAGCAGGCTCTCCCTGAAGACACCCTGTGATGCAGAGGCAATGACTGCGTGTTCAGCTAGGAATAACAAGGAACATTTATTGAGCACCTATTGTTTGTATAGCATTACTACAGGAGATAAAACCCTCACTCCTAACATGGTACTACATCTTGGATAATTAGCTTCTCTGGCCTGAGGAAGTCTGTCTCCTCTGGCAGATCGGAGAACTGAGAGGCTCCTGGTGGAGTTGTGACCCTCAGGTGTACCCCCACCCCAGCACCACAAGCACTCGTGGTCTGACTGGATCACCGAGTCAATGCTGAAGAGGCCCGGGCTTCACCAGAGACTACAAGGAGCAGGAGAGACTAAGCACCCGGCTGGGATGGGGAGGAAGAGGGCCTTTTGAGAGTAGCAGGGAAATAGTTGGCCCTAAAGGAGCAGCATGAACACTCTGGGTAGCAAGGAACTAGAAGAGAACCTGACAGAAGCCTCAGTGTCTGGTAAGAAAGCTAGACACCAGCTGTGTTCTGTTCAGGGCCTTGGAAAACTTCTGGGTCCATTTTCAAGAACTAGCCATTAGATGGGATGAAGGAAAACTCTGGGGCTAGAAGTGTGACTATATCAACAGTTGCAGTGCATTAAGAAGCCAATGCAGGGCTGAAGAAATGACTTAGTGGACAAGGGGACTTGTTGCTCTTGCAGAGGACCCAGGCTCGATTCCCAGCACCCACATGGTGGCTCACAACTATCCACAATTCCAGTTCCAGGAGGATCGGATGCCCTCCTCTGACTTCTACAGACACTAGGCAGGCATGTTATGCACATACATACATGCAAGAAAAATACATAAAATAAAATTATTTAAGCAAAGTTTAAAGAAGCAGAGAAGGGGACAACACTGGACTTCTGGATGAGCTGGCTGCAAGAGCAGTCCCCAGTGAGGGAGTGTCACCCAGGGACAGGTTCGGGAGAGCTACTGGCCATCTTGCAGAGCATGCTTAGACCTTGAGTTACAGGTGGAAGCAGCCCAGGTCACATACACAGAGGAGACAGGATGGAAGGTAGGACTCTTAGGTCCCTGGACAGCAGTAAAGCCTCCGTCACAGATGTGCCACTTTGGTAGCTCCAACCCCTGTTCTGTTTCTTGGCATTCTGAGCTTTGTTCCCAACAGTCAGCAGACTCAGTAGGAAAAGAGGCCCAGTAAAGGCCCAGAGATGGGCAGAAGCAGCCCCTCTGTAGCTGCCCTTAGTTTCTCAGCATTGCAGGGAGGGAAGCCTAGTGAAAATGAGCATCTCTCCCCTCAGAATAGCGCTGCACGAGGTCCTGAGTGTCCCTGGAGGGAAAATGTTCTAGTTGTTATGTAGAGAGAATTTCTTATTAGCATCACCTGCCAATAGAAAAGCCAATGACCAATGAGCAGAGGCAAGAAAGAGTAGGTGGGACACTGGCAGGAAGAGAGAGGATTCTGGGAAATAGAGTACTAAAAAAAAGAGGGGGGGGGGAGAGCTTCAAGAGAATGCAGGGGAGATGGACCGAGGAGACAGATGCAAACCAGCAGGTAGAAGAACTCAGGGTGACGCTGAGAGACACAGAGGAGACGTGGAGAAAGGAGCAGGCTGGGCCTCAAGAGAGTGCTAGACACAGAATAGTTTAAATGGGTTAAATAAGTTAGGAGCCTCTCATGAGCCAAAGCTTAAGGCCAATGCATTTGTTAATAAGTAATTAGTCTCAAAGTCTTCATTCCAGGAGCCGAGGCTGGGGGAGAAAAACTTGGAGTTATTTTTTTTTTTTACATTGTTGTTTATTGGTCCAGGTCAGGGAGCTACAAAGATCAAGATCCCACACGACCTCTGCAAGAGTGTCCATGGGCCCCACAACCAGCCCCGTGTTGGGATTTGTCTCCAGAACCAATATGGAGACTCATGGCCTAACTCTCTGCCCCTCACTTTCCTTCCCACAGTGCCGTGGTGCTCGATGGTAAAATTTATGCAACCGGAGGCATTGTGAGCAGTGAGGGACCAGCCCTGGGCAACATGGAAGCCTATGAACCCACAACCAACACATGGACCCTCTTACCCCACATGCCCTGTCCTGTGTTCAGACACGGCTGTGTTGTGATAAAGAAGTATATTCAAAGCGGCTGACATCAGCAGAAAGCCCAAGACAAGTCTATGGGACAAGTCCGGTGAGGCGAATGCCACACAACATGGTTATCTTTCAACACCAACGAGAGGCCCACAAAACACAATCAAGAAACTCACTGCGCTAACATTTCGAATATTCTCTACATTGAATGTAGGAAAATCATCCTCGCCTTTTGGGTGAAGCGGGGCACAGTGCTCCGGGCAGCAGGAACCTGGAATGCACGGAGCCCGGGCTCTCTGGCCAGCAAGGCACTAGCTCTGAACAGAGGGCGCTCGCTCTGCCCGGTGCAATAGTTTCACATATTTTTCAACTGGGAGAGAAGCTGTTTTTTTCCTTCTTGCAGAGCAAGCTTGATCCCTAAACCACCATAGATCAGTTATCCTGTGACAATTTGGGGCATCACGCTCTTTTGGAATAAGGTCAAAGTGTCCTTATCACTTTGATTCCTACTTTTTTTTTTTTTTTTTTTGGAGTTCTTCTTTTTCGTAAATTGATTTTCTAGAATTTTGAAATCTGTTTTTTTTTTTTTTTTTTGGAGTTTTTTGGTTTTGGTTTTGGTTTTTCTTAAACCTATGTATACTTTCAAGTGGCCGAGAGAAAAAGGAGGGATGGAACTGCGCAGCACCAAGGCCTCGGAGAGGGGCTGGTTGCCACCAGACGGGATGGAGGGCCGGCTGCACGTGCAGAGCTAGGGCTGGCAGCCGCAGGGGTCACTGGGAAGAGCCGCCTGTCCTTCATGGCTTTGTCTACCACGTTTTTGCTGCAGAAGGACATGGTGGGAATGCTAGCTTTCTCTCAGCCAGTACGAATTATTTAGATTTCCGAGGCATTTTCTTGATACACAAAAGGCTATTTTTAAGTACCGAGAGAAGGAGGCCACAAGAGGGACAACGCTGTGGGACTTCCCAAAGCTCTTTGTAGGTAGCGCCAGAGGTAGGCCCCTTGCTCTCATTTTTCTATGTGCAGAATAGAGGATCTCTCCTGAGGTGGGCCATGCCCCCCCACTTTATTTTTGGAAAAAAGTTAACTCCCAGACAGTCCTGGAAGACCGTGCCATGTGGAGGCATTGTCAGAGGGAAGGGTCTATTCTAGAAGAACATGGTTCTGACTTCTGACATCAGTCCAGCTCCCTCCATGAGGTAAAGCTGACGACCCAGGCCCCAGGAAAGGGACTGAGAGAGGGAGGGAGGGAGAAGAAATGTCTACAAAGCACAGGAGACTATTTTTGATATTTATAGCTATATATTCAAGGCACCTGCCACGAGAGCTCTCAGGATGGGGACAGCCTTCTTAGACGAGCCATGACAGCCACGGCCTGAGAGGCACAAGCAGAAACACTCTCCTTGTTGCCTTGCTGCATAGTAACCTGAGAAAAGGGAAGGCAGGAGAGGTCCCAGCGAGGCTCAAAAGAGAAAGGCCTTCCTTCCCGTTAGTCCTTAGACCCTCAAACCTCACCCGGTCATCAGTTTCCATTCCAGGGCAGGAAGAAGGCCGCCGCCACCGTGCTGTTTAGTTGAAGTTAGTACCAAATACACACCATTTTGCTACCTGGAAAGTCCGCTGGCCATCACATCATGACAAGGACCATTGACAGAGAGAAAGAGACACTACATGCTTTCATCATTCAGTATTGGATGACCCAAAATTCCAGTCCTAACGACGGGCATCAGCATCTAGCATTACAAGTGTGGCTCCCACTTGACAAGATACCGAGCTTCGTTATGCAGTTTTTAATATTATTTATTATTTAAAAAAAGTAATAAGCACAAAACTACATACATTGTATGTCATTTAAAGTATTTATGTCAAACAGGGTGCAAGTGTGAACCCAAGGACTGGAGCACAGATTTCTAACTGCCTGGGGCAGGGCGAATGTGAGCATTGGTGTGTGTCTGCCTCCAAGGGAGGTGTTAGTGGTCAACAAGACTCCGCGGATGACACTGAAATTCCGTTTCTCTCCTCATCTATCACACTGGAGCAAAACTGGCTATTTCTGTGAATGATATAAAACAGGGTTCTCTGTAATGGTATTGTATATAGTATATGTTTATTGTTAAGTTGTTATATTATAATAAATATATTTATAGATCTAGACTCGGAAGCCAATGCAATGTCTTTGTGTGCCATTGTCTTTGCCTCAGTGACACTACAGTCCTGTTCTTCCTCTTGGTCATCAGAAGCGTGTATCCTCCTACAGATGTGTAGGTTTGGATGATTAGAGAGGACCCTTCTGCAAGGGGACAGAGACAGATGAACAGTAACCTCCAATAAGGGACAGCTGACAGTCAAAAGCTGACTTAGAGACTTAGAGATACCATGGAGTTGATACAGCCTGTTCCCTGAGCTCCTATGTTCTTCTTATCACAGCCTCTAAAAGCCCCACAGCTTGCTTTTACCACCCTCACTTCTGCCCGGGGGGGGGGGGTCCCCTTTCCTTATTTTCTTCATTCATCAGCCTGGAGCTACAAGACACTTCCTCCAGGAAGAAAATCAAGAGTGGTTTCCTGCTTCCTCAGTTGTGTCTGGAGGGTTCTCTAGTCGGTCACACAGACCCACTTTGTCATGCCCAGGACACCTAGGCAAGGCTGCTTAGCATGGACTGTGGAAATGCCTCTGTCAGAATGAAAGTTTAGGAAGAGAGGGTAGGTTTTCCAGCATAGCCACATGAAGCCTCCATGTCCTCAATCCCTAAATCTTACCAAGACCTAATGTCTCCTTGAAAGCAAAACCTTAATAAGCAGAAGCCAGCACAGGAGGTGAGAGGAGGGGCTCTCCTGAAAACTTTGTTGAAACCCTTGGGACGAGTGGACCGTTCTCCTGACAAATCAGTACGTTCCTAGGAACCACTGTCCTGCAAGGAAGGGCACAGGCTGTCTAGAAGAAGCCAGTCGTGAAGGGAAAGGTGGTAACCTGTGGTAAAAGCAGTCTGTCCGCTCCATTGTTAACTATTTCATTTGTTTACATGAAGGAACATGTTCTTGTGATCCATGAAGAATCTCTGTGTTTTATACCTAACTCTGCGTGGTAAAGAGATCCCATTGTAGCATAGAAAGACAGCTGAGCACACGGGAGGGAGCAGGAGACCCGCATGGGGACTGTCACGGCACAGCTGTCTGAGCTAAGAAAGCTGGTGAGAACAGTGCACACTATGTGCATAGATTTTTTTTATTTTATTTTAAAGAACTTCAAAATGAGAGTGCAATTAGGGGAAGTATCTCCTGTGCGATAAACAGTGTCTTCATGAAAGAAACTGGGTAATGTAATTGGAAAATATTAGTTAAGAAATAGGTGTTACGCTTAAAAGAAAAATAAATAAAAGGCATTAGCAAACAGAATTCAAAAGTAAAAACCGAAGTTCAGCACTAAAATCTGACAGTGGATCGGGTAACACCTCATAGCTTTTGAATAACCGTAGGGGAAGCTGTGCTCAGGAGGAGCGAGAGATTCTGACGCAGTCCTGAGGGCTCTGCAGAGGGACAGACAGCAAGGCAGCAGGCACTGTGTATCGTGAGCTGGAGGAGCACTGAGAAATCACTTCTAGACAGCCATAAAGAAATGACACGAACTCTGGGAAAATAATGCCAACTATTCTATCACAATGGTGCGTGAGAGTGACCAGTACTTGTTTGTCGACACTAAGGATGCGCTGACCACCATGCTAAGCTCTCAAAGCCCTGGATCAGATTCAGGTACAAAAGTCACACACAAAAAAAGAAAATTCATATTTGTACAAGATTGTAGCTTAAGATATGCAGCTATTGTGGAAGATGTATATGCCTGTGTATAAATGTATATAGAAGAACCTCCTTTGCAAGACTGCCTAGAGATGCTTAGCCCTAACTACTCCAAGACCAGGGTCCTTCTTCCCCAAGCTACCTCAGAAATCCTTATGTCTATACAAGATAACCAAGTGTACAGTCCTGTCATTGTAATCATGGGATTGCAAGCATTTATTATTTCCTCTTTTCAAGAATTTATATAATTATAAGTAATTATATAATTACTTCTGTAATAAAAAAGGTAGATATGCTATGCATATGGGTTTCTTTTTTCTTTTTTGTTTTCTTTTTTTATTTTTGCAGTGATAGGGAATCACATCCAGGGTTGCGTGTTAAGCCACTGAACTATGTCCCCAATCCCCGGACATGTGCTTTCTTTTAATGAAAGTAAAGTTTCCGTGAGTTTCCGTGTAAGTGTGTGTGTGTGTGTGTGTGTGTGTGTGTGTGTGACCACCATAAGCAGTAAGGAAATCAGAAAGGATTCAAAATAAAGTATCTGAGAAAATGATAAGAAAATAGATTGTCAAACATACATTACCGAGATTCTGTGAAGGTCTTTACTTTGTCCCCCTCCTCTACTTCCTCCTCCTCTTCCTCCTCCTCTTCTTCCTCCTCCTCTTCTTCCTCTTCCTCTTCTTCCTCCTCCTCTTCCTCCTCCTTTTCATTTTCTTCCTCCTCCTCCAGCATTAGAGACTAGACAGTCTTCACACATGCTAAGTAAGTACTCTAGAACTGCAACCTTAGAGCGCTCTCTCTCTCTCTCTCTCTCTCTCTCTCTCTCTCTCTCTCTCTCTCTCTCCCTCTCTCCCCCCCTTTTATTTTGAGACAGATCTTATTACATTGCCAAAGCTAGCCTTGAACTTAAAATCCTCCTGCCTCAACCTCCCAAGTGCAGTTATAGGCCTACACCACAAGGCCAGCATGTGAGGGACATTAGCCCACAGCAAGATGCCCACATGGCCCAACTGCAGGAAGCATCTCCTCTGCATTTGCAGCTGCCTCAGCAGCACAGAGCAGCATCCCCACACTTAATGACGGAGTAATCAGCACATAGGAGATCGGAGGAAATGAGTGGAATGGGAACTTAGTCTTGACACAGTCCTGCAGAGGCTACTCAGGTAAGCCCACCAGGCTCAGAGACTTCAACAACTCAGTCTGTGGCCTGTCTGTATACAGGGCCATCTCAGTGACTTGAGAACCCTTGCTATGCACATGACTTCCAAGATAGCCCTTGCTTAGCTCTTGATTCCAAAACCAAGTCTCCTTCCTTTCATTTACCTGTATCTAAATTCAGAAATGTTCACAGAAATTCTAGCGTTTCATTAAAATGCCACATTAAAACATAAAGGCGTTCTATTTCATACATGTCTTGACATGAATATTTGTGTTAGCAGACAAAGTTACTGCCAACCCTACCATAAAACCTGCGGGGATGAAAGCTTTCTAATAATCTATTTCTTTTGTTTGTTTGTTTCTGAGAACAACTAAGTTCAATCAATGTGGAAATCAGCACAGCAACATTGATCTGCAGTGGAGGTTTAACTGTGTGATAGGCAATTGCTTTCTTTTAAATATAATCCATTAAATGCCTTTAGTGACGTATGATAAACTAGAAAGCTACCGACAAACCGATCTGATGCTCCCTTTTAAATGCATGGAAGACTTTCAGATTCCTCACCCCAAATAACCTTTATTTTGGTGACATACCGAGTGTAATGTTATATAGTCCTCTTTTTAATTTTTTTTTAAAGGCAGGTCTTTATACATCCTAGTCTGCCCTCAAAANTACTATGTAGCCAAAGCTGGTCTTGAATTTCTGATCCCCCTGCCACCACCAAGTGGTGGGACTATAGGCACCTACTACCAAGTCAAGCTCTTAACATTTATTAAAATTCTTTAAAAAAAAAAACAAAACAAAACAAGGATTTATTTATTTATTATATGTAAGTACACTGTAGCTGTCTTCAGACATACCACAAGAGGGCATCAGATCTCATTATGGATGGTTGTGAGCCATCATGTGGTTGCTGGGATTTGAACTCATGACCTTCAGAAGAGCAGTCTGCACTCTTACCACTGAGCCATCTCTCCAGCCCTTATTAAAATTCTAAAACAAACAAAAAAGTAATTAATGTTCAAGACTTTCTCGGGGAACCTTAAGCTAAAAACAAAGTAACTATACAGTGTTTAGAAATACTAGAACCTTGTACTAAACTTGACTTTAATTTTTGCCACAGTGAGAACGTTGGAAAGGCCCTGCTATAAGGGCCATTGAGGCATGATGCAGGTCACTCAAGTGTGTGATTTGATGGAGCTCAGATTCCTCAGGACTGTTTTCCTCTGTGGCTTTTGGACTCCAACCATATTCAATTTCAAAATGATGGTTTCTGATTTGTCATTGCTTGATTTACTAGGAGCTCAGGGCATTTTATAATTTAGGTAAATATATTAAATAATACCTCATTGGGTATCTCTTTCCTTATTATCTGAATCAGTTACACCTATGAAATCACACCATCACACTTGGGTGTGTCCCATTCTGGCCTCTAACGTTTTACACAGTCGAGGGTGAGGGTGATCTTGAACTTCTGCTGCTTCTGGTTTAACCCCAAGTCCTGGGGTCACAGGCATGTGCCAACCCAGGGTTTCATGCATGCTATGCACAGCTACAGCCCCAGCCCCTGTATTCCCTCTTTTGGCCATAATGTTCAGTTTATGGTGCTTTCCAATGGCTCCCAATTTAGCAGCCACACCATGAGTTCACATCTTAGAAAGTCACCCCTCCCCTCGACAGTCACCTCCACCTCTAAAACCCAAGTCCTTCCAACAGATCCAAGACACACTCGAGTCCTAACAATCTACGCCCCAGCCTCTTCTGCAGGGAGAGAGCTGCAGGGCAGCGGGATCCATGTTTGCCTTGATGCCTCATGTGCCCCGTTCTTTCCTATTTACATCTGTGTCTACCCTGAACCCATGCTTCTACCCTACATGTCTCCCACCTCACCATGTCCTCAGTAGCCAAGCTTACCAAGTTTATCATCAGACTGAGGGAGGGTGGGAAGGGCGCTAGATAGGGCTGGGAAGATCAGAACTGAGTTTGAATCTCCAGCATCCACCTAAAACAAAACCAAACCACAGGGGCTTAACTATGAAGGCCTTGACCGTAGCACTGAGGGGCGGAGACAGAGTTCTGTACCTAACTCAGTCTCTGGGGCAGCCAGAACCCCAGAAGAAAAACTCTCAGTAGATTGTCCAGACTCAGTGTCAGGTGAGTTCCAGGAATGAATTTGTCTCCTACAGCAGCACTGTCCATAAGCACTGTCCATAAAAGAAATGGGGTATTCTCTACTGGACCACACCACATGCTGAGCTGCACATGTGAAGAACTGGCCAGAATCAAGTGCACAGCTCCAGGTCTAAACTCTGGTGCTGACCACCACCAGGTCCCTCTGTGTGCATGCGGCTGTGCTTCAAAGCTCCCATAAGCCCTGAAGCTTATGATAATACATGTATTGTCTTATGAGTCTGGACATTGTTCGTCTGAATAGTGGTCTGGGAGCTAAGACAAAGTGCAGTAATAGTTCCTGTAACCCTCCTGGAGGCTGTAAGAAGATTCTAACTTTCCTGTGTCCATGTAGTAAGACCCACTGTGATTATATCAGACCCCCCCCCAGACCTTCAATAACCTCCCAATCTCATGTTAATCATGTCTTCAATGTCCCTTTACCAGGTAAGGTAACAAGACATACAGGAAGCAATTAGCTTACCAAAGGGACAGAACATAAAAGTACTACCAAGCTACTGAAATGTGACTTTGACAATGGCAATGCAGGCACAGAAACCAGCCCGGACTGAACATAACCAGGTTGACTGTGTGGAAAAAAAAAAAAAAGCCCTCTCCACAAGACTACAAGACTCTAACCCTCACAGATGATATTCAAAATTCCTAGGACATAGCTCACAATAATAGACAAACACCAACCATGAGGCTGCACAGATGCTGAAGTGATTCTAAGAAATAACAATCCTCAAGATTGAAGAATAGGAAGAAAAAAATCTTTATTCAAAGGCATGGAGGGGCCAAAGAGATGTCTCTGTGATTAAAATTAGAGCCCTTGTTGAGCCATGAAGACTGAAAAGTCCAGATCTTAGCAACTGGGTAAGAAGGTGACATTCTGCAGACACCCTTTGTGGGTCCCACCACCCCTGACCAGCCTTTGGGCACCGTAAGACTCGGGGTTCCCAGGAGCTGGGGAGCACGGTCTTGAGTGGCGGTGAGTACGACCTAGGAAACTGTTTCAGAGTTTCCTGAAATAGTGTGGCTAGTTTATATAGCTCAAGTTGTGGGGAGGGGAGGACACTCAGGGAAGCACATCAACTAGATTAGCGGATTGTCAGTCACGGGATTTCTGAAAAGTCAGTTCTCTGGCAGGGAAACAGAAGCCTAACTGGCTTTATCATGACATGGCCTTTGTCCTATGGAATTGAGGAGGTCCAAACATGATTTGGATAGAGAACAGCCCCACTCCTGTCATGTTCTCTGAGACATGTCTTGGGTGTGGGCAATGCTCTACCTACCATCCCTTATCTAGCTTGGGAGCTCACAACCTGTAACCCCAATGCCAAAGGGGCAGAGACAGGAAATCATTGGGGATTTTGAGCTCCCAGCCTAATAGAGAAAACACAAGCCCTGTATTTAGGGAGAGACCCTATACCAGGGGAGTAAGTAGAAAATGACAAAGGACACCTGACCTGGTCTCTGAATGTGCACATAGGCATGCACACCTATATAAATACATGTGGATATGCTTAGACACACACATAGCAGGAACCTGCAGGGTTAATTCTGAAAGGTCTCTGAAACCCCAATAGGAGAGGAGAAAGATATTGGTACAGACAGAGAACTGGAAGAAATAATGACTAAAAACATCCCAAACCCAACAGAGTACCTAAACTTACAGATCAAAAGATTAGTAAGTCCCAAACTGAATAACCTCAAAGAAATTCATGTCCAGATATGATGCTTGAAAGTCAAGGTAAAGGAAAAAAAATATTTAAAGGCAGCCAGAGAAAACAATTTATTACACATAGAACACAATTCAAATAACAATTTGAAAAAAGAAAATCATAATTGAAATCAACATTGAAAGACCATTTCAAAACCAGGCTGCTTGGTGGCACACACCTGCAACTCAAGTACTTGGGAGGTGACAAGCAGAGGAGTTTAGGTCAGACCTGGCAAGCTTGAGGCCAGTCTAGGCTAGCTAAGTGCCTGTCTTCAGAAACCCAACCCAACAAGAAACATTTTGGAACGGCCTGAGGAGACCATTAAAAGATCAGGAGTTACACGTCTCAGGCTGCCACCATGACAGGGAACTGGGACAGACTCCGAAACCCATCAGCATCCCAGAGTGAATGTTACAGCTGAAACTGTCGCAGACAATTCTTTTCCAGAGTAAAGTCTTAGTGATCGATAATGTAGGACCTACTGTGATGGTCAGACCCAACTGTCCACTTGATTGCATTAAGAAATACCTATGGTGTTAATGGGGCACATCGCTGGGCATGCCTGTTGATGGTACTTGCAGAGGTTTCACTGAGGCCCATTCTGAATTCTGTGCATGGCATCCCACGGGCTAGAGTTCTATACTCAATAAAAAGGGGAAAAGGAAGAGGCCATCATAGCATGTTCTTTCTCCCCTCCTGGGCAGCACTAAGAACAGAGCCACTCCCAACGCTCACCCTTCTCACCACGACTGTAACCCTTTGAACTGTGAGTTAAGATACCCTCCCTGCCCCTTGCCTTTTGGTGGGTATTTGGTTATAGCAAGGAGAAAAGTAGTAACACCCTGCCTGACCTGTGGCCCACGGACAGAAGCCCAGGACAGAGCTGTAAAATCAAAGCATGTGGTGAGATTTCTTTCATAACGCCTCTGTACAGTGCTCAAGCAGAACTTCATAGGTGTATCTGGTAACAGTGCCCCGAGGCTGGACACATCTGCTGGGCTAACTTTTCTGTGTCAGTCACTTTCCTTTTACAAACACCCTGCAAAAGCCTCCTTTGTCCTCTACTCCTCTCTCGCTTCACAAACCCAGCATAATCCCAGCTTCCCTGGGCTACTCAGCTTCTGTATTTCTCAAACCGCAATTCCTAGGACTCCCAAGTTCTATCATGGTTTCTGAACTTCGTTAACATGGTGTATTCCTTATCGGAAGCCATGGGGTCTATAAGGCCCTGAAGTAACATTTAAGAATGCGGGAAGAACAGAAATGTCAACCCAAATTCTCCATCCAGTGAACATGTCTTCAGAAACAAAGAGACTCTCAGATGAGGGAAAACTAAGAAATGGCCCCTACTAAACTTGCTGTAAAGAAACCCTGAAGAAATTCTTTAAATTGCATTTACTTGTTTATGTATTCCTTTTTGTTTGTGTGCTCGCTTGCACACACACACACACACACACACACACACACACTCACACACCATGCACACATGCACCATGGCGCACATGTGAAGGTCACATGACCTTGCAGGACTCAGCTCTCACCTTCCACCATGTAGGTTCCAGGAATCAAGCTCAGGTCATCAGCCTTGGTGACAAGTGCCTTTACCTGATGTTTTATCTCACTGGCCCTAACGGACATTCATTAGAATAAATAAGGAAATGAGGAACTACAGTACTGAAGGAAAAACATCAAATGTCTGTTTAAATGCAGCAAATTATTTTTACCCTTAAGTTCCTAAAAGTATTTGTGACACTTGAAAGAAAAACATTTTCTGATGGAATTTTCAATGTATGTAAATACAATTCATATGACAACTATTGCATACGGACTAAAGATGTCTATATTTTGTACATAATGGAAAAATGTTAATTTTAGGCAGGTTGTGAAAACTATGTAAAGTGTCAAAGAAACCCCCTACAAGTTGTTCAGAGACAGCCAGAAACCCAAGAAATTAAAATGTAATAGCAAAGCTATTTAAATAGCCCAAAATAATCAAACAGAATAAAAAAGGAGACAGATAGAAAGCATAATAAAAAATATAGAGTAAAATCCAAATATGTGCTTATACTCACTAGCTGTAAGCCCCTTCTCCTATCCCACCCCCACCCTCCAAAAATCCAGAAAATAACATGTATCGGTGAAGTTGTGGGGAAGTTAAAACTCTGTGCACCTTCTGTGGGAATAAAAATGGCTCAGCTGCAGAGGAAAACAGTATGGTAATTCCTCACAAAATTAAAAATGGAACTCCCATATGATCCGGCTATTCTACTTTTGGACATATCCATAAAAGAAAATGAAAGCAGGGACTTCAAAGGATATTCATAGCATTATCTGAAATAGCCAAAGACAGAAGCAACCACACGGCCATTGAAGGGTGGGTGGATAAACAGAATGGAGCGTATTCCATATAACAGGATACTCTTAGGCTTTAAAAGGAAGGAAATCCTGAGGGCTGTTACACTGGGGATAAACCTTGAGGACAAAGGCTGAAAGAAACAAGGAGAACAAACTCCTGCTTAGACAAGAGACCAAGAAGAGCCACATTTAGGTTGGGCACAGAGGCATATGGCTTTGATTCCGGTACGTGAGTTCAAAGCCAGCAAGGACTACATAGTAAATTCCAGACTTGCCAGAGCTATGCAGCAAAAACATGAAAAAATAAAAATATGACAAATAAAATGAAAAGGTCAGTCAAGCTGATAGAGAGATACAGATGGGTGCTGTGTATATTCAGTTACTTGTTCAGCCCCTGATGCTACACACATTTTAGCTACTTCTTTTGACTCTGGGAATTAAAAAAAAAATCAGTATATAGCCCTAGAATAATGGCAACCATATATTTTCCTCACTGAAGAAAGAAATTACGTATGATGAGTGAAATTTATATGGGAGACTATGGTTTTGAACTAAACTTCTACAAACCACTTACACAAAGTACTGGGTAATTAAACAGAATGATAAGGTAAGCAAGTTCAGAATTAAAACCAAGTAAATGAACAAGCTGCAGGAGAAGCGAAATTCCCAGAGATTGCCAGCAACCAATCAGAAAAGGCTCCGAGTGTTGGAGCAAGCACAATAAATAAGGTCTCTGCTCCAACCCTAAGGAGCCTGAGGCCAGCCCAGCCCTCTTTGCAACACATAGAACCAGATCTTTCACAGGACCTGGGAACAGCCACTCTACCCAACGGAAGAGATGCTACAAGGTTCTGGAATCACTAAATTTAAAAAACAAAACAAAAGCCGGGCGTGGTGGCGCATGCCTTTAATCCCAGCACTCGGGAGGCAGAGACAGGTGGATTTCTGAGTTCAAGGCCAGCCTGATCTACAAAGTGAGTTCCAGGACAGCCAGGGCTATACAGAGAAACCCTGTCTCGAAAAAAACAACAACAACAACAATAAAACAAAACAAAACAAGACAAACAAAAAAAATAGGTCTTTAAAATGAATTTGTTCTAATTTTGACTTTTGGCCCATGTGTGGAAAGATGAAAGGTGGAAAAAAGTGAAAAACTGTTCAGATCCATCCTTAAACAGACCGAGGCAAGGAGGTGAGCGACAGGCAGAGCAGAGTAAGACAAGGACGAACAGCTCCATCCATGTGCTGAGAACACATACGTGAAACGTGATGCAGCCAACAGCAGAGCTTCAAGATACAGGAAGGAAAATGCAATGGAGCCAAAAGGAGAGAGGTCGGCAAACCTACAATTACACTCTACACCTGACGGGTTCAACACACCTCTCCCAGTAATTGATAGGAGTAGACAGAAAAATCAGCAAGGATACTGAAGACCCCAGGAACACAGTAATTAACGTGGCACTCAGAAGACAGCCCAGTCCATTGTTTTCTCAGGGGCACATAAAACATTTGCCAAGAAAACACCGTTCTTCTGGCCATAAATCAGAATAAATTAAAATAATTAGAATCACATAGAGTGTATTCTTTGGTCATATCAGAATTAAATGAGGAATCAGTAGCAGAAAACATGGAAAATGCCAAATACTTCAAAGTTAAACACACACCTAAATAATTTAGGAGCCAGTGAGGTTTCAAGGGAAAGTGGAAACATTTTGAACGGAAAGAATGCAAATGGAAATTAAAATGTCAAGTTGTGTAAGATGCAGCTAAAGCAAAGCTTACTGTTTAATACTAAATGTTTATATTAGAAAAGAAGGTGGGTTTCCAATGAATGAGCTAATCTTTCAGCTCAAGTTAAGAAAAAAAAGGCAAAAATCAAAAATCAGGAAAAAATTGAAACAAAACTATTTTTTATGAAAAAGATTAGTAAAAAGACATTGACCAAGAGCTGGGGAGATGGTTTGGCTGAAAAAATTCTTGCTGTATAAGCATGAAGATCTGAGTTGGGTACTTGGTACCCATGTGAGAAGTGGGGTATAGTGGTGAGGTTTTTTAGATACTAGCACTGGGGAGGCAGAGACAGGCAGATCCTTCAGGCTTGGTAACCTGCAAGCCCAGGGTCTAATTAGAGACCCAATTTCAAAAAAGAAAAAAGAAAAGAAAAAAGGTAGATGGCTCTGAAGAATGATGCCCAGCATTGAGCTCTGACTTCCACATATCCATACACATGTGCACACTCATCCCACACATGTACATGTATCCATGTGCACACTCATCCCATACTCATACACATATCTACTGCATGCACACTCACATACTGAAACAAAACATGAAGACAATAACTGCCAGTATCTCGGGCTAAAGACACGCGTGGCTCAGTTGTAAAAGCACCAACTGCTCTTGCAAAAGAACCCAGGTTTAAGGCCCAGCACCCATAACTGTAACTCTAATTCCAGAGGTTCCGATGCAGTCTGGCCTCCAGAGACACTACATGCTCATAAACTCATACAGATATGCTCATATAAGCTACATTTTAAAACCTTTTAAATAATGTCTAAATAAAGGGAGGATACCAGCACCAAAAAGATGGAACAGAGATTAACACTAACAGAGATCGGCAGGAATGGACTCAGGAGCTGACTTGAAATGATTACCGTTGCTAAAAGGCACCATTTTAGCACAACAAACAGCGATAGTAATGACTTGAACCATGCTGAGGGATGGAGAGATCACACAACTGTAAAGAGCACTCACTGTTCTTACAGAGGATATAAGACCAGTTCTCTGCACCTACATGGAGCGGGCAGGGCTCACAACCACCTGTGATTTTAGCTCCAGGGAATTCATCACTCTCTTCTGGCCTTCACAGGCACTTACACTCATGGGCACATGCTCACCCAGAAGCACACAGACATACTAAAAAAAAAAAAAAAAAAGTAAATACACCTTGTATGTTCTGTATGTTTAAATCTGTGAGGTCATTCACAATGACTAAGAAACCTGATTCATCACCTTCAGTTGGTAGGAGGATAATATAACTGGTGGGGAGCACAATGATGAGTCTGACTTCCTATTCAAAGTGGTGCTCTTCTGGGACTTGGGTATTGGCAAGAGCCACCTCCTGTCATCCTTTACCTACAACCATTTAAACCTAGAGAGCAAAAGCGGCACTGGTGTGGAGTCAGCCACATGAAGCATTCCGGTGGATGGCAAGACCATCAGGGACAGTCAGCTAGGAGCACTACTACACCATCACATTCATGTCCTACCCTGGTGTGGTGGGTGCGATGCTGGTATATATGACACAGCCGAGCTCGTGACACATAAGAATGCAGAGTGCCGGGTGAAGGGGCTTGTGGGACAATGCAGATAGCAGTTGCCATCATGCTTATGGGTAACAAGAGTGACCTGTGCCACCCGTGCCTGACAAAGCTGGTGCCTTTGCAGAAATGAGCAACTTGTCCTTCATTGAGATGTCAACCTTGGATTCCACTAACACAGACAACACATTCAAGAACATCATCACAGAAATCAAGCAGTAAATCACTGACCACATTGCCCTATAGGAGATTACTGGCAGCAACATGGTAAACATCAACAGTCCCCCTACCATTGACAGACATCCAACAAATTTCAGTGCTGCCAGAACCTGTAATCACCCTGCACCTCTGCCCACAGTGCATGAACATCCTCTGTCCTGGGTGTTAACCAGCCCCTCCCAGTCCCTCTGCAATAGTCTGCTCCCATCCCCCAAGTGAATGCTACTTGTCAGCCAGCTAGCACAGGAAGAGGAGTCAAGTGGCATCTCTTGTCCTGACCACTCAAGGGAAGCTAGAACCCCCCTGCTTATGTGCCTGCTCTTGAGTCTTATGGGCATCTTGTTAGGTAGTGGAGAAGATTGGTAAGATGGACAAGACCAGCCAGAGCAGAGGAAGATGCACAGAGGGAGCCAGCATCCTCTAGTTTCCAAAGCAGTTTCCAGAGAGTGATTACCTCCTTCCCATCTCTACCCTGAACCCTCTCTTTGCCGACACCCAACAAGCCAGTCATTAGGGGCTGGATAGGTGGACAGTCTGGGCTATGACTCACACCACCTGTGCCAGCATAACCAGCACCACCATGGCCTCCAGTGTTCCCCAGTCTGCTCACTCCAGCTCCTTCCTGTAGGTTTATGCTAGGAGACCCCATCCCACCTCTCTCCCTCCTCCTCTCATGCCACAGTGCTCTCCCTCTGCCTAGCTCTCACCCCAACCCCGACCCCCATGTGTCTCATGTCTCTGTCTGGTCAGAAATCTGTTCCCAAGTGAGGCAACATCTGTGAGTAATGAATATACAACTGCTCTTACAGCCTCTGGTATCTGTTATTGTAGAGAAACATTGATTCTTTGTATAAGTTGTAAGATTTGTGGAGGAGGAAGAGAAGAAGAAAGGAAGACAAGGAAGAGAAGGAAGAGGAGGAGGAGGGAGAGGAGGAGGAGGGAGAGGAAGAAGAGGAGGGAGAAGAGGAGGAGGAGGAGGAGGGAGGAGGAGGGAGAAGAGGAGGAGGAGGAAGGAGGGAGAGGAGGAGGAGGGAGAGGAGGAAGAAGAGGAAGAGGGAGAAGAGGAGGAGGAGGAGGAGGAGGGAGAGGAGGAGGAGGAAGGAGGGGGGAGCTGCAGCAACAGCAGCAGAAACATAGAAATTTTGTTGGACCAAAGCAAAGAGAATCATTAACCTCAGCTTTCGTATATACTTGTACCTGTGGGTAGTGACAAAGAAATGCTTTTCCTTGTATTTCCACTGATAAATAGGTAAGCAGTGATTACATAATAAGAACTGATCTTGCAAACCAATCAATTATGGTGTTTAGGGATAGTGTCAGCCACTACTAACATCACAAAAAGCCAGACAATGTGTGTCCCTAACAAAAGAACACACTGCCACTGGTGAAGTAAACCTGCAAAAACTAATACCATCAAGAATACTGGAATCTGATTCTACCTCTAGATCAGTGCTACCCAACAGAAATATAATACAAATATTACATTATAAAGCATTAAGAAATAGAACAAAGTTATCTTAATAAATCTATGGTTTATGTGGTGTGTGCACACAGAGGCCAGAGGCTGGCATAAGTTGTCTTCCCTATTTCTTCCTCAGCTTAGTTTTTGAATCAGGGTCACTGTACCTGGGGCTCATTGATTTGGTCAAACCAGCTGGCCAGCAAGCCCCAGGAAGCCTTTTGTCTCCGTCTCTCTGGTCCTAGAATTACAGGGGCATGCCCTGGAACTCAGTATCTTATCTGCTTGCAATCTGAACTCTGACCCTCATGTTTGCATAGCAAATACTTTACTGAATCATCACCATAGCCTATTTTTAATAAATTTAATCAAATATACAAATAAGATTATATTCAAGGAGAAAAGGGAGCAAGGCAAGCAGAGGTTTTCTGGGTGGTCTGAGACGTAGCACTTGGTTCTTGGGATTGCACCTTATATAATTCATGATTAATCTGCATGTACATTTGCTTTAAAGAGTTTCTCATAGTTGTTATGTCTTATGGAAAGATATAAGCTCAGTAAGGAAAAAAAAAAAGACACTTCTACTCTCTTTTGGAATACTGACCAACCAAGCATTGCTCCTCTTTCCACCTTTGGCCTCCACCCTCCTCCTGTGGCCCTGGAGTATAGTGGGAAGTAACTGGGCACTCACTCATGTCAGATCCCAGAGTTCACACCTAGGTTGTGCTGTTCAGTTACCTCACTTGGAGCCTGTGATTGTCCTCAATGACTCCTGGTCAGCTTTACCACCTTCTCCATCTCTGATGTACAAGCATGCTGCTTTTCTGCATTTCCAAAATCCTTCTCCCAACTTGTCCCTCTCTTCGGTCACCGCTCTCTCTCTTTTTTTCTGGAAGTATCGAGGATTGCCAAGTTACCACACACATGTGTAACAGAGACATATCTTACCTACTCCACAGACGCATCTAGTAGTGCCGTTTGGAATCTACTCTTTGCTGTCCCTTTTTTGATTCGACATGATCAGCAGTTCTCAGGCCTCCCTCATTGGCTTTCCCTATATTTTCAAGCTGCCCAGAAAATACCATTTAAGCAATCTAATTCATACTTGTGATCTGAACAGCCACTTACAGGCAGCTAACCTCTAAAGTTAGCTCTCAGTTGCCCAAACTTTAGCTATTGTATCTAAACGTCTGCTGGACCTGGATGTCACAATGCCCAACAGTGTATTCACTCTAGTTTGTTGCATCCAGATGATGACCCAGGCAGACAACAGGAGCCACCACAGCCCCTCAATGCTAACATCTAGTCACTACTCTACCTTTCTCTACTTGGGATCTGTAGCATCTCTCATCTGGAACAATAAAATGTCATGTTAACACTAACGCTAAAGCAAACTAAAACTGGCCACAGCCATCCAAATGTAGCATTTGCCTGTTCTGTGCTTTTTGCTTTTGTTTTGAGACATGTGTAGCTCAGGTTAGATTCAAATATACGTTATTACCAAGAACGGCCTTGATCTCCCTGCCTCCGCCTCTCACGTTCTAGATTACAGAGGTCCACCACCAAGCCTGGCTTCTGGACTTTTCGCATCCTGTTTGCTCTGCTTGAAATGCTTCCCTTTTCTCTTTTCTTTCCATATTTCTTCCAAGATGCCATTAAGTCACCATACTCACCAGGAAGACTTTCCTAACAGCCTGGGAGGAGTCTCTCCGCCGGCAGTACCTCCACTGCGCTGTCATCACCGCATCCAGTGTTTCTTACTCTACTCAAATGTCTTTCTAAGGACAGAGACTGGGATTGGCTTTGTAAACACCAATACCTAGCACATACTTGGCCTAGGGCAAGCTTTCTTTCTAAGAGGTAAGCTATGCTTCGTTCCATAAGCTAGTACTAACTTAATGCCTGAGACTGTTTTTGTCATGTCATGGTGCTGTTCAAAAACACGTAAGAACCACCACGGGATGAAGCCCAGCACCTTAACCTTGCTGTCCATAAGACCCCAAGCTTCCCGTGTAGTTTTACCTGACACCAAAACTCCTCACCGGGGACTCTGAAATGGTCTATTCAGTATTCCAAACTGGCCTGTCCACAGCTCTCTTCCCCCAGAAAATGACAACCCATAACCATGTTGGTCCTCTTTCCTTAGCATCTATCTCACAATCGAGTACGCTATGAGGCTATATGATATTAAGAGCATTGCTGTTAGGACACCGAAGCAGAATGGCCACCAAAGTTTCCATGTCACCAGCAGATAATTAGACTTGGGCTTAGACCATTTATTCAAGTCATAAAACTATCAGCCACAAGAAAAACGTGGCTTTTATCTTCTGGTCTAACTATATTTTTCTCTAGTTCTGCTTTCCATTACCTTTTGTGTCTTACAGCTCTCTGGGAATGAGGAATGAAAGCTAGGCTACCACAGGATTCCCTTCCCAGAAGCTTTTACTGTGTCTGCCCCTCAATTATCTCACCTAAAAGACTTCTAGACAGTAACAATATTTTTATTATTAGAAATTTCACATAATATACCCCAATCACATTCACTTCCCAGTCCTCTCAGGTCAACCCCCAACCCTTGTGACCTCTCTCAAAACCAAAGAAGAAAAAAAAAAATACCAAGTCCAATTTGTATTGCCAATTTATATTCACTGGAACATGGTCAAACTCCCAGGGGCCAGCCTCTTTATTAAACAAAAACACAAGCTGGGAGTGGTGGCACATGCCTTTAATCCCAGCACTCGGGAGGCAGAGGTAGGCGGATTTCTGAGTTCGAGGCCAGCCTGGTCTACAAAGTGAGTTCCAGGACAACCAGGGCTATACAGAGAAACCCTGTCTCAAAAAACAAAAAAACAAACAAACAAAAAAAACCAGACAAACAAAAAAACCTGAGTCCTTCCCCACCCTTGCCAGAGCCATCAACTTTAGAGCTATACTTTAGCATCCCTAGAGTGGTAGAATTCTAGTTAGGGATATTACCGTGGGAAAACTAGGATGCCTCGGGCCAGCAAGATGGCTCAGCAGGAAAGTGCCACACAAACAAGATGGTGCAGATTCAGTTTCTCAAGCCCAGAATGGAAAGAGACAATCTTGGAACTGCACCGTGCACACATATACCCTCCACTCCAACACAGTAATAAAATAAAATAAAATAAAAATAAAAATAAAATAAAATCTGGGGCTGGAGAGATGGCTCAGCGATTAAGAGCACTGACAGCTCTTCTGATGGTCCTGAGTTCAAATCCTAGCAACCACATGGTGGTTCACAAACATCCCTAATGGGGAACTGATGCCCTCTTCTGGTGTGTCTGAAGACAGCTAGAGTATATTTACATATACTAATAAATAATCTTTGGGCCAGAGTGAGAGGGGTTGGAGCAAGCAGTTGTCCCGAGTTCAATTCCTAGCAACCACATGATGGTTCACAACCATATCTGTACAGCTACAGTTCTCATATACATAAAATAAATAAATAAATCTTTTAAAAAAGAAAAAAGAAAGAAAATCTGGGTGTCTCATGATGCTAAACACGTGGTCTTTGGAGCCTACCATATATATTAACACCCTCAAGTGGCCATACATTAACAAGACATAAGCTTTTGGAATAAAAAGTACTGTCAGAAAAATAGTGGGCACTAATTAATTTGGCATCAATAGTTGCCATTCAGTCAAAAACAGAAGGAAGCCTGAGGATTCCAAACCCCAAGCATTCTCAACTGTTCTTGAGAGGAGAGAGCTGTGAGAATCTCACAGGGACATTTTCACTCCCTCTCAGTTCTTACATATACAGTACTGGGCTAAGGAGAGGAAACTCACGGGGACACATGGAAGAGAACAAAAGGAGCACATATAGTCAAACCTCTCAAAACCATTCCCAAAATAAATGCATCCCAAGTGAGATTTCTATTGTGATCATCAACCAAACTACAAAATGCCAAATTCAGCTCTTAAAAAGAACAAAGGGGGGGGGCTGGTGAGATGGCTCAGTGGATAAGAGCACCCAACTGTTCTTCCAAAGATCCGGAGTTCAAATCCCAGCAACCACATGGTGGCTCATAACCATCCGTAACAAAATCTGATGCCCTCTTCTGGAGTATCTGAAGACAGCTACAGTGTACTTACATATAATGAATAAATAAATCTTTTTTTTTTTTTTTTTAAAAAAAAGAAGAACAAAGGGTAACATTAACCAATGCTTACTCTACTTTGTTTCCCTTAGCAGAGCAGAGGCTACCTAAGGACAAAAACTGTATCATCTGTCTAGCCTACCAGAGCACAGTTGATGAAGTGGGGCCTGAGATGTAACAAGCACATATATACATGTAAGGTATAAGAGAGTGAAGTTGAATAAAAAACAAAAACAAAAACAAAAACAAAAACAAAAACAACCAGCCAAAGGTCACTTCAGGTCTAAGAGTATAGACATAGCATGCATGAAATAGATCAAAATTAACCTCTGCCATTACTATAATTTCCTATGGAAAGGAAAACTGGATAAATAAAATTCAACTTTATTTCCAAAGTCCTAAAAGTTTGATTGATCCCCCAAAGCAATTTTAAGGTCTTTTTTTAATGAACATTCAGATAGAAAATCAATTTTTCAAAGTAATCCACTTGCTTCTGTCCAACATGTTTTAAACAATATAATATCCAATTAAATTAAAACTATACTTCCTTAAGGGGGGAAAAACCCAGCAATAATAACACCTTTCAGCTAAGAAATCCAGAGGCATACTTAAAATCAAAAAGAAATACTCAAAAAGATTTTGGGGGTACTTAGTAAGCACAATATGCATGTACACTCTATAAAACTACTTTGCCAGGCAGTGGCGGTGCACACCTTTAATCCCAGCACTTGGGAGGCAGAGGCAGGTGGATTTCTGAATTTGAGGCCAGCCTGGTCTACAGAGTGAGTTTCAGGACAGCCAGGGCTACATAGAGAAACCCTGTCTTGAAAAACGAAAAACAAAAAAAAACAAAAAACGAAACAAACAAAAAAATTACTTCAGTCAGAAAAGCAGCCCTGTATATGAAGCCAACAGTACTCACAATCATGCTAAAGAAAGACATGTTCTTCTTATCATCTTTATTCAAGTATTTCACAGCAGTTATATTACAAATTACAGTAAATGTTCAAATTCCAGAATTCAAAAATTAAATAATTTACTCCGAACTAATGTAAAATGAAGTCAAATGCAAAACATCAATTTAACACAATTCTAAATTAAACTACAAACCCAAAATAGACCATAGTTGATGAAGTGTACTTAATCTACAAAGTAGACATACATGACCAAAACCAAATAGAATTCCCAAAGTCTAAACAACCAAATGTACAAAATACAAATGATGCAGGTACAAGCTCAAATTCAAGCTTACAATATGATTACAAATAATAATTAAAACAATAATGGCATTCAGCTACGGAACCTGACACTGAAATACCTATTGATTAGCACCATAGCTGAACCAACTTATTCAAAACAAGAGAAGAAAGGAAATTACCACCCCACTCCCTAAAAATAAAACCCAGTAAACCTACAAATACATTGGCATACGAGAAAAATCAAGTCATGAAAGGATGTTAAAAAAAAAAAAATCACAGGTAAGATTCAAGCTCAAAATCACAATTTATTCCACAGCCATCAGTTTCAAACCCAATGCAGCTCCATCATCTTCAGGAAGCTCCCAGGGTTCCCACACTGAGCTTCTGCTTGGCTGGGCTGAGATACATAATTTATTGATCTGAGAGCAAGGTTTTACACAGGAGCTTATCGCTTATAATGCTCACATAGGAAGTAAGAACAGAGGTCAATTTGTACATTATTTTTTGCCAATGCTATACAGCAAAAATTAAGAACTTTACAGAAAGGTAAACAAAACTGAGTCGACTTGGATAATTTCACAAACTGCTTTAATCTATAGAACCACCAGGTATCAGTGAGTCAAGCAAAACTGGGATAGTATGTTTCTCTTTGGGGGAAGGGGCCTGAAGAGTTGGTGCTGTTTCAGCTCATTTCTCCCCCCTTGGCATGAGACTGGCTTCATCTTTGAGACCAAAACTGTTCAAAGTGGCAGTTCCTAAACTGAGTTTACCTCTGATTTCTCCATCTACATCAAGGGTAAACATAAATTAAGACATGATCTTTTGAAAGCATGTTTAACTAAAATGTCGTACATAAATGAATTTCCCTTGTAAAACTCACTGATGGCTAAAACCTTAATTCATGTGCAGGACTTGGAAACCTACTGAGAACATGTGCGGATTTCCCCCTTGTACAAATGCTGCTGTTACTTGAACAGAATGCTTCTGAAGTAGAGAAACTGGAATAAATACTAAAGAGAGCAGCAAGAACCTGAGACTTGCAAAAACCCTTTTACCAGAAACTCGCTACAAAAAGTCTGCTACATCGTATTTCATCAAATCTTTAAATTCTGTAACAATTTCCATCAAAATACAAAATGCTAATGTATTAGACAGTAAAATAGTTTGCACTGGTATGATGGTAATAAATACTAAAGAAAGCATGAAAATCCTCCCGGTAACCAAATTAGAGGTTTCAAATCACCTCCCCTTTAAAATGGTTCATCGTTAATCACACTTGCCCACCTTAAAAATACAGTGTGTCTACATGTTAGCATCTTGAGTTACATGACTAAATAAATGTCATGAAAACCTCAGACTAGGTATAAAGAAAAAAAGGATCATAAAAAAATAAAAACTGAACCTAGAAGCTGGTGGCCATGAAGGTAAATGCAAAGAAGCACTTGGATGACTGCAGCAGTGAGGCCAGCAGCTGCCTGCACACCACACGGCCAGACAGGCAGACAAGGACCTTCGCTTCAGCATGTAAACGGTGGCAAAGTGATTCCAGGACCCAGGAAACACTGTTGGTAACTAAAGACAAGAAGCTGAGGTAGCTCAGCCTCTCTGCAGTAGTCCTCGACCATGTGCTATAATTAAAACGCAAACATGTGTTGCATATATTGGAAAGACACACCTGCAACTAACAGCTATAAATAAAGGAATATAGCAAGCCAACTTGTCTGCAAAATTTTCTGTATTTTGTTTAAAAATTATCTCATAAAAAAAATGTCACTGCATTCCCTTTGCCTCTTTGCAACTGCCTAGACTGTGTTTCCAACTTTTTAGAAAGTTTTGTAAAATTAGTAACCCATAATTATTTTCAGGTAAGTACAATCCACAGAAATCACTCAACAAGATCCAAAATGACTGCACCCAGATTGTAGCATTGTGAGGATATGAGCATGGGGCAGAGTTTAAGGTTAACACTGTTAGTCAAAGACACACACCAGAGCTCACGAGCAACTCCACAGAAAATGAGCTTTACAGATGAGTTTCTGACAAATTCCTCTCTTTTTCATTCATTTGGCAAGTCTTGGCTTTACAACAAAACAATGACAACTGACTACACATGAAAACTATTTTTCTCTGGTAACTCAAACATAAATAACTATTACATTGTATCTGACAGAAAAATGGCCACCATCTATTTATTTTCTGGTCATCATTGTCAGCAATATGGAAAAGTGTGTGGGTTTCTGTGGACTGTGTATCATGTGTTGCTGTTTTAGTATGTGTTTCTTAACTAGAATAAACCACAGGAGAGCTTGCCAGCCTACACATAACGCGGCTTACTGAATATCTTGATTGTTTTGAGAATAAGATGGGCATTTAATACAGAATACTGCTGTCTCTTAATGACACTGAGTATCAAACTTATTTTCAAGGTTGTGACCAAAGAAAAGGTTCTAATTAATGTGCTACAAGTGAGCCCATCTATTAAGCCTCATCTTTCTCAAATGAATAGAAAGGCACATTAAAGGCAGTTCTGAAGAGCCTAACCTAATTTCACCCAGTTTCTTCAACTGTTCACCAGAATACACCATAGCCAATTCTAAAACAGGTTTTAGTCCATTACCCGGGGTGGGAATGGGGGCGGGATATGATCAGAGATAGAAAAGAGGAAAAACAAACAAACAAACAAGCAAGCAGGTCGCCCATGGTTTTCAACAATTCAGCACAGTTACAACTGCCCCATTCAGTTTCCTCCGGTTTGCTGGTCTGCATCCTAGGAGAGTCCAAGAGTGCAGAAAAGAGGAGCAGAGCGAAAGCAGTTTCTGTAGCACCAAAATCTCCAAGCTGTGGGGTTGTATTTTTTATTTGTGGAAAATACAACATGTTTCTGAAGTTCTGTTTGGTTCTTGTAGGCTGGTTGGTTTCAGGTACCTGAGACAATAGCACCAAATTCAACAGAGAAACACCGAGTGAGCGAGCACTTTACACCAAGGCTCTGCGCATAATTGGTGCAGTTTGAAAGTGAATGGCTCAGAAGCCTGCTCATCAGGAGCAGATTGGAGAGGATTAACCACTC
Organism: Mus pahari; assembly: GCF_900095145.1. Classification (NCBI taxonomy): domain Eukaryota; kingdom Metazoa; phylum Chordata; class Mammalia; order Rodentia; family Muridae; genus Mus; species Mus pahari. Next base: position 4,294,326 of record NC_034596.1, on the reverse strand, counting down.
AGCATGAGAAGTTCATAGGAATGTCTCAAACATATGAACTGTCCTTTCCATCTCCTGTAAGAGAAAGGAATACATGTTACCCGCTATGGAAGATAAAGGAATTCTTCACCATGAACGAACTCACATCAAATTAAACTTTTAGACAAAGAATCTGGGATACAAGTTCAAATTTGAATATTTTTATAGCTATGCTGCAAAACCATCTGCCCCAGACAATTCTAAGTCCTTCTTATGTTATTCTTTGGCAATGGGGATGACAAAGATGGCAGCATTCAGTGACTTATGATACCAGATACTGCACTAGGAAATATATTCCAAATGTATTTATATAAGTAAGTATAATAGGTACATGAGATATATACGTATGTACATATAAAGAATATATATAATTCAACCTAATTCCTACAGTAATGTTGAAGGAGTGTAGACAGGTATTATTATGAAGCCCATCTGAGAGAAAAAAAACTAAGGCACAGAAGAGAATGATCTGACAGCCACTAAAGTAGGGCTAGATTCTAAAGGTTCCAAATTCCATTCAGAGAAATGTTCATTTCATTCAAATTCCTTTGAAAAAATGTGGAATTAAAAATATATACACTGTACCTACATTAGGATAGGCAAGCACTAAATATATCCTTTCAACCTTTATACAGTCCAATACAAAATCTGATTCTGTATTGATACTAAATAGATTATTATCTGATTAATCAGTTATTCTATATGATCAATTAAAATCACTCCTACTAAGTGGCTTATAATTTATTTCTGGAAGGGAACTTCAAATTATAAAGCAAACTATATTATATGATCAAATTTTTAAATCTATATTCACATATTAATACATATTATAGATATTTAGGCATTTTAAAACACTGGATGCCATTCCAAATGACAAGTACCCTATCCGGTCAAAAGCCCTTTTCCCCTAAAACAGCAGTGCTGGTGACACTGTCCTAAACAAGACCTTGGCCAAGTCAACAGAAGGACTGTTGTGCTTCTATCTCACCAGAAACCACCCTTAGTCCTCCAGGAACCTCCCCTAACCTTCCCCCAATGTCGGCTACCTCTGGCAAGGACACCTAGTTCTGGATTAATCCAGACAACCTGGATCCTGCTGACTATAAATCTGCTTGCTTTTCCACCATTTGTTCTTGACTTGCCTCCCCCCAGAAATAGCCTTGGTGTTTGATCCCCGATAAATCTCACATACAATATCCTCTAAAGAGCGGGGCATGGCAATGTTTTTATTTTTATTTTTTTCATTTTTGGCGGCTCCTACATATTACATAACTTGTATAGCCTTGAAAAAATGTAATTCATAAAAGGTGGTTATGAAATAATTGGGAATATTAGGTCAGCCAAGGCTATACAATAAGATCCTATCTTAAAACAAACAAACAAATAAAGAAATATGGTTGAATTTTACTAGTCTAGAAAACAATCAAAACAAACACATTGTGTTTGGTTGTGTTTCTTTTTTCCTAAAAAACAAAACAAAACTGCATATACTTATCATGTGCAGCATGTTTTGGAATATACTTTTGTATGTGTGTATAGATGCATGCACATATATTTATTGTTTCATTGATTCTAATGAATGTGAAAATTATCTTCTAGTGGTTCTAAGTTTTGAACTTATTTAATCACAACTAGTACATATTATACAAATTTGCATGATTCATTTTGATGCTTCAATATATTCATATATCATGAACTGACTGTGTCTGTGTGGGTACTGAAACATGATATAGCATCTTATGAACACATTCCTAGGAATACCTTAATTGCTAAAACTATCTTGAGTAAAAATTGGTCTCTTGTTACTTAGACCAGCCACAAATTCCTATACCACGTGACCTTAACCTCAAGGTTATATGAGCTCCTGGCCACTTAACAGCTACCTCTCTGCTTCTGTAAACAGTGCAAAATTGGTACAGATGTCCAGAGCTGCTTTTGTGCATACATCATAACTGCCATTCTTGCCTTTAAAATCTCCAACAAGCTGGAGGTCAAGGTGGCTTCCTGATACTTTGCTTGGACAGTTGCACTGGCAGTGACTAGACTCCATTTGCCTTTTCAGGCATCTTGGGAGTTTTTCTCTTCAGGTACCCCATAACAGTGGCTATCTTCCCTTCTTCTTTCCACCCAACCTTAAGCACCCCACCCAGTTCCAAGTAATCCAGAACTAGTACATTGCTTGTTTTTACATATGAAAGAGAAGATGTGATACATGCATCTTCATGTACTTGGCTTAATTCACTAACATGATCTCCTCCAGTTCCATATGGCAGAACTTTATTATTCTTTTGAGTTGACCAGTAATCCACTGTATGTGTGGGTGTGCGTATACATATATCGCTTTATCCACTCATCTGTGGATGATAGCTTGGGTTTATTGCAAACAAATCTTGGCTTTGGAAAATAATGCTACAATTACAAAGTGTCTCTTCTCTATATTCTGGCTTCATTTATACTCAGAAAATGACAGAACAGTCACGTGGTTGCTTTGTTTTGTTTTGCTGTGAAGATTTGTTTGTTTGTATTTTGAGAATTATCTGTATTATTTTCACAGATAATTTTAGAGTCACTAAATTAACTTATATTCCCACTGACAGTGCATATGGGCAGTTTTCCCCACACCATTGCTAGCATTTGTAAATGTTTCTACTTTAAAACCTACTATTCTAACTGAAGTGGTTGGGAAAAAGGATTGCTTAAGTATTGCTATTTTGACTTCAGACTCCAATTTACCTAAGCTGACCAACTCTCTAATTCCCCAAAACATACTTGTCAACCCCCTCTCTAGGCATCAATAGTTCCCCATAACTTAATGTCTGTTCTTAACAACAGAAAGAACATATAAATTTGATTGGTTGGGCAAAAACATATCCGATGTCAGCTGGCATTGGTAAAAATTATACCTGTAACTTGGCCCAGAGGCTTGTAGGTTTTAATACGTATAAACCCTGTTTCGGCCCCTTCTTGGGGCTGCCAGAAGAAACAAGGCTCTAGAGTCCTTGTCAGGTGGTCCTGATGGATCAGCGACTGCTGATGCGGTGGGAATAAAAGGCTTTGCTGCCTCACAAGCCCGCGGGAGTTTTCCCCCCTCTTTCTCCAGATGCACAATGGACATGGTGTTAACAGTGTGAGATGGTAACTCATTTGTTTTGATTTATACTTGCCTGAGGACTAACGATCCTGAGTGTTCTTTTGTATATTTACATCTTCCTATACAGTTCTAACAATCTTTTACTACAGTCATTAGATTTTTTTCTATGTATAAAGCCCATGGTGCTTTGAATAACAGCCCCCAGAGGCTCATATTTGAATGTTTAGTAACCAGAGTGAAACTCTCAAAAAGATTAGAAAAATTAGGAGGCACCTTTGTTGGAGGGAGTGTGGTTTTGGGGGTGGGCTTTGAGGTTTCAAAAGCCCATGCTAGGTCCATGTGTGTGCTCATTCATCGTCCCCCCACCCCTGCTACTAATCAGGATTAGGAGGCATGGCTTTATTTGAATAGGTGTGCTTTGTGGGTGGAAATGTGTCACTGGGCATGGGCACTGAGGTTTCAAAAGCCCATGCTAGTCCCAGTTCTCTCTGTCAGCAATGTGTCAGATGTAGCACTTAACGACTTCTCCAGCACCGTGCCCGCAATACCTGCCGCCATGCTCCCCGCCATGAGAATGGATCAACCTCTGAAACTGTAAGCCGGCCCCAATTAAAGGCTTTCCTTTATAACAGTTGCTGTGGTCTTAATGTCTCTTCACAGCAATAAAACAGTGACTAAGAATTATATCATTAGAATATAGGAATAATTTTACTTCTTTCATATGGTCTTTTGGTTCTTGTCTAATTATACTGGCCAACATTTCTAGTAACCTTTGCGTATGTGCTGGTTTGTTTCTGACACTCTCTTTTCCCATTGTGCTGATTGCTTGTCATCCTGACAACTAGACATATCTGGGAGGAGGAAAGCCGAGCTGAGAAATTGCCTACATCTTGTGGGCATGTCTGTGGGTACATTTTCTTGATTCATGATTGATGAGGGACCTAGGAGTAGATGCTACCCATGGGTCCTGGACTGTATAAGAAAACAAGCCAAGTCAGTCAGTAGTGGCACACAGATTTAATCCCAGCACTTGGAAGGCAGAAACAGGCAGATCTCTGAGTTCAAAGCCAGCCTGGTCCAGGACACCCAAGGCTATTCAGAGACACCCCCCCCAGTCTCTCTCTCTTTCTCACTCTCTCTCTCTCTCTCTCTCTCTCTCTCTCTCTCTCTCTCTCTCTCACATACACACACACACACACACACACACACACACACACACACACTGGGGGAGGGGGAGTGGCAAGCTGAGGTGGTAGACAGGTAGCTCAGCAGCTAAAAGTACTCTTTCAGAGGTCCTGAGTTCAGTTCTTAGCACCTATATGATGGCTCACAGTCATCTATAACCTCAGTTCTAGGAGATTCAATGCCTTCTTCTGACCTCTGTGGACACTATAGGTACATGATATAATTAGCATACACGCAGGGAAAATACCTATACACATAAAATAAAAATAAACCAATCTTTAAAAGAAAGCTAAGTCAGTCATGGAAGCAACCCAGTAAGTAGTGTTGCTCTGCACTTCCTGCTGCATTCCTGCCTAGTCTTCCCTCAATGGTAAATTATAACTGGTAAGCCAAATAAACCCCTTTCTCCTCCAAGTTGCTTTTGGTGTTTTATCATAGCAACAGAGAAGCAAAGTAGAACAGAAGTTGGTACTGGGTGGTGACACTGCTGAGATCTGACTATGTTTGAAGGGGGATTATTGTTGATTTTGGAGCTTTGGGCTAGAAAAGCCATTAAATACTTGGAACTTAATGACCTGTTGATGTGGAAGCTCAGAAGACAAGAACACTGAGAGAAATGTAGGTGGTGGCTTATGAAATTTCAGAGGTAAATTTGAGAGACCCTCAATGGCTTTATAGGGGTCATTTCTGTGATATGTTTAAATTAGGAATGTGTGGGGTTTGGTAAGCTAGGGTTAAAGAATCTGCTGTTATTAGCAGATTAGAACCACTGAGGTCAAATTTACTTTAGACTTTTTGCTTTACTGAGACAACTGATGGTAGTTATCTGAGGCTGAAAAGTCAGCTGGGATTAATAAGAGACAAACATCTTATTGACTGAGGTCAAGTCCTCTGGGGAATATTTCTTCAAAGTCAGCACACAGACGCTGTGGTCCAGAGTTACAGGCCCACCTCAAGCTCGCAGCAGAACTTGTTAACATGTTACTGGTTTTATTGGCATGAGAGCTGTAGGACCAAAGGGGCCATGGAGACCACCTGAGGCTTGGAACAGTGAGCACCTAGAGGGGCTATTGGTGAAGGTGTAGCCTCAGTTATCTTGGAGATGCCAGAAGTATGGGATGATTATTAAGAGCAGTGTGTGTTTTGGATGGCAGAGGCGGAAAGCACAGAAGATGGATGCGATGTACCAGATCTTAAGACACTGAGCTATTTACATTGGATTTTGGTTTTGCTTTGATCTGATTGTAACTGTACCCTTGTTCTTATCTTTAGAAACAAAGTCTGTAATTTCTTTTGGATTTTACAGGAGCCAATGTATTCTCTGAGCACTGTGCCACAGGGCCAGCCACTGCCTACACCCAGCCAGTCCGTGGGCCTCTGTAGGAGCTGCTGCAACACAACACCTCCTCTCCAGCCACCATGGGCTGCCTGCAGCTCCTGGAAAGGTCTTTTTGTCCTGACCCATGGGGTCCATGTAGGAAAAAGGGTGAAAATTTTCCACCGATCCCTAAACTCCCCACGCTCGGGACCAATCCTCACCCTGGAAATCTCTTCCCCCCAAAGCTCTGCTTCCTTATGTAAGCCCTGCCTACTGCCCAGTTCACTGCTATTTCTCACTAGAGCAGAGGCAGCAGCCACCTCCTTGGGTTTTTTTCCTCTCAATAAGTTTCTTGTGTGAGGTTTGTTGTGCAATGTGACTTTGTGGTATTCCTTGGCTCCCAGTAGCCAGGCTCCCTTCTCTGACAGAGCTGTGACACTTTTGTGTGAGCAGAGGAGCATAAAGCTTACATATGCACTGGGAAGGCTTCCCCTGCTGCAGCCCACAACACTTCTGTAGGGGAAGCCTTTCCATTCAGAGCTGCAGACTCTGAATTTTGAAAGAGAACTTGGACCTTTAAACTTTTACAATTTAAGAATTTTCAAAGTTATACTATTTAATATTGCATTATTACTACTAACATGAGATCCTGGGGACAAGGTTATGAATAGTGGTGTGGTTTTCTGTTAAGCTGGAAAGGGATCAAGGGTGCTGGTTAGTTCCATTAACATGACACCAACTACGGTCACCTAGAAAGAGAGAACCTCGAATCAGGATCTGCCTGCCTCCATCAGGCTGACCCATGGATCTATCTGCAGAGCATTTTGTTGATTAATGTTTGATGTAGGAGGAAAGTCCCACCCCTGGGCAGGTGGTCGGTTATGAGTTGTATGAAAAAAACAAGCTGAATAAGCCACGGAAGCAAGCAAATAAGTAGTATTCTTTATGTGCTTCTTCACACTCCTGCCTTGGGGTTTCTGCATTGACTTCTCTTGTTGATGGGCTACAACCTGTGAGCCAAATTAATTCCCCAGTGCCCCCCAACTTCACCCAAGGTGCTTTTAGTCAGTATCTTATCATAACAATAGAGAAGCAAACTAGAACATGTATTCAGTATGATGTTACCTGTAGGTTTGCCATACACAATTTTTAATGAGTAAAAATTTTAGACTATTTTGTATAATAAATTTTACCTAATTTTAATAATAAAGTAATATTTTTATCAAATTTTTCTGCATTTATTGAGAAAATAAGCATTTTTATCTTGCATTGTATTTATAGGGATATATTACACTTGTTATTTGCAATATATTAAACCATCTTTACCTTCCTGAAATCATAATCATGGCTGATGATCTTTCTGATGGGCTACTGGATTCAGTTTATTAGTATTCTATGAGGCTCTCAATACTGATGTCCATTACGATGTTAGTCTAACTGTTTTCTGTAACTGTTGGGTTTTGTTAATAAGCAATTCTAGTCTTACGGAATAAATTTGGAAATATTCCCCTTCAGGTCTATAGAAAAGTTTGAGAAACACTGGTGTTAGTTCTTTTTTAAAATAATCAGTGTGAAGCTATCTAGCTCATAGAGATATTTACTACTACTACTAATTCAATTTCTTTGCTTGTTATTGGTCTATTTCATTTTTTAAACTACCCTTGAACTGGCAAGCTGGCTCAGCAGGTAAAGACATGTCCAAGCCCGAGGACCCACAAAGTCGAGGAGGAGGACCTACTCCCACAACCTGACCTTTGAACTGCAATGCGCAGCTTCCTCAGTGGTCCGGACCCCACGGCCTGACTGTGTCTCTGGAATGGGCTGCTCTGTTAGTGCTGAGAGGTCTGGCATATCTGTCTTCCAGTTACAAGAATGATTCCAAAGGCTTCATGGAGAAACCATGGGTTTCTGCCTCTGGAGCAGTCTAAATTCAGAGAACTGGTCTGTTCTTTTAAGATAGCTGTGGCATTAGGAGAATAGGTGACAGAATATTTTGCTTGCCATGCTGCAGCTCTCCCAGTTCTCTAGATTTTTACAAGGCTTCTGCGTTCTTTAATACTAATGTTCAGCATTCTTCCATGGCCATTCCCCTCACTATGGAGCTCTACAGTACCCGCTGGTCTGGTTCTTCGACACGGTAGACCAAGTGTCTGGTGCATCTAATCAGTCATCTTACCCTCAAAAATAATTTAAAATGCCACCTTGCTCTTAAGGCTAAAGATGTGATTCAGTGGTAATGCTTGCCTAGCTTATGAAAGGCCTGATTGATGTTCAATCCCCAGTATCACACAAGACAACAAATCTAATGTTATTGCACACACATAAAATAAAATAAAATAAAATAAAATAAAATAAAATAAAATAACCATACCCTCTCCTCATAAATCTTTAATATCCTCAACATTGGAAATGTTTCTTTAGAACAGGAAATTTCTCATGCTTTGCATCCCAAACACCTAGCACAGTATCTGGCACTGAAAATTCTTGATAAATATTTCACCATATGAACTAATAAATGAACAAAGAAAATCAAAGTTGTTCATGAGCCCATTCACTGGGTAGATGTGAGCAATGTAGTGAGTGGATGTGGGATTACAGTTGCTCAGGTGACATTAAAAAAGAGTACAGACGAAATATATAAAATATATGAAAAGAGACATTAGCTCTTTTATGAGGAAAAATTTCCCTTTGGTTCAGGGTCATATAGAAAAGAGAAGGAAAGGCCCATGTCTAAAACATGTAAGCTGAAGAAGAACAGCGCTATCCCCCTGGCTGTTTACAGGACAAGGTCTGATCAAACAGAACGGCTTACAATGCTTTTCTAATACTAGTATTCTAGTGGATGACAAACAGGCCGCAAGCCCTACCTTCACATACACTTTTGTTTGTTTTAAGACAGGGTTTCATGTACCCCAAATGAGCCTCAAACTAGGCAAGTATTGTATTACCACTAGCTACAGACTCAATCCCCAATTTTTCTAACCTTGTATCATCACAGCTTTAGTTACTTAGTAATGGAATTAGCACATGTGTATGCATACGCATTAAATCATTTAAAAATGGACTCAGAGAAGTAACTTTTCTTCTTTCTCCTTTAAGATGAGAAAAGTGTATACTCTACAGATGATGTAGACACACTTACCTCCACAAGCTGAGATTTGTCATAATCTTTACGGTGGCGGTAGATGCACTGACTAAGGAGGGAATATAATCTCTCAAGCTGATCAACTGTCAGGTTGTTGCTTTTATCTACCAACAAATCAAGCAATTTCTGGGGGAGCGAAGAAAGAAATCCAAAGAAAGATGATAAGATGTAGTTGATCTATTGGTCAAACCAAAACTATTATGTTCAAATACTTAGACAACAGGTACCATAAGACACAAAGTGACGGCTATGGTTAAAAGATTCTAGACTTCAGTTTACTAACTTCAAACCCTCGGAATACACTTAACTCCTAGTTAGGAGACGTCCCTAGGTTAAAGTAACAATTACCAAAAGTAATTTAATTAAACTGCTTTTACAAATATCCAAATATTATTCTGGCCATTGAAAATGGATTGTCAAGAGGTAAACATACCTGCAGTCTCTCGTGATCAACCACCAAAGGTGGCACAGGCTCAGACGGCTCTTCTGGAACCAGTTCGAGGTTTGTTGTTTTTGCCTGCTCTAAAATTAATTTACGATATTTTTTAACTTTAGATGCACCTACAATTGAGAAGGGGAAAAATGTACTATAGTCAGTAAAAGTAAAAGAAAATCATTATTAAGCAAATATAAATTCTTTTTTTCCATGACAAATATTTTTTGGAGTAAGTAAGAATGTGGTTTTCTAAAAATGATAATATTTATTTGGGGGGTACCTTCCTTTTTTAGTAAGAATAATCCAAAATTGAAGAAAACTAAACTGTAAGTATGAAAACAAAGTAACACTGAAATAGCATATGATACATATATTCATGAAAAAGAAACAAAAAGACCTCCTTGGCTCTAAGCACTTGGTTAAGAGATGGCTCAGTCAGTATGATATTTGCTCTGCACGCATAAGGACCTGATCTGAGACCCCAAATACTTCAGCTACAAAGAAGGTTATGGCTACAAGTGCTGTACTCCAGTGCTGGGAGGGGAGTTAGGATCAGTGCAACTTGCTGGCTGTTCACTTCTAGGTTCAGTGAGAGGCTCCGTCTTTAGGGAATAAAGTAGAAAGTGACAGATCAAGACACCTGCTGTCTTCCTTGGGTCTCTAAGCATGAACTGGGCATGAACACCTGCATATACACCTCATACAGCACACCATACACACACACACACACACACCAGACACACACCAGACACACACACACACACACACACACACAAACGCACACACTCACATGAAAGCACGCACACACATGCAAGCACGCACACACGCAGGGCGGGGCGGGGGACTTAAATAATACTTTTCTACTTCTCAATTCTATTACAGAGCTTAGGAAACTGGCAGGATACAATTTTTTTCAAAATGGCCTAAATTCCAAACTAAAACTGTATTCCACACAATTTTACAGACATGTCACGATTTCAAGACAGCCTAGTATATATAGGAATAGAACCTATTCAGGTAGGAAACATACTGAACAGAGCAGATCTCCAACTCACCCCATCCCACGATGCAGTAAAGAATAATGGTGGGAAAAGATGAGCTAGATAACCTATCCTTCCCTTTTCTGCTCTTCTTAAGGAGATCATACAGTCCTGAGGTGGGGCCTACAGAAAGGACGCTCTGCTTTCCTAAGAGTAGGGTAAGTCCACAGTGCGTCCTACATCCTTTCCACTGTTCCCACAACGCAATGAGACTTAGATCGATCCTAGACATTCAGTCTCACAATGACCCACCCCACCCCCCAGCAAAAACACTGCAACACATTAGCAACCAGGAGAGGCAGCTACTTATTACAAATCCCAGCAACAATACATCCTGAAGTTTAATTAACAAAATTAAAAACAGGCATAGGGAATTAGCTCAAAGTTGCACAATTAAATGAACAAGAGAATGGCTTAATCTGGGTTTATATGACTCTAATATACCAGACTACTCTGCTGTCTAAATCTTCTCCTGCTCCACCCATTCTAACAATTCTGCTGCCAGAGTTCCACCTTCTTTACATGCATGAAATGACCTGGCTCATAACTGCAAAGCCTTTAGAATAAGAGTGACAGACAGACAGAAGAAGAGTAAAAAGCCCAGGAAGCAGTGCATTCAGGAAACCTCTGAAACTCTCAACAAAATCAAGTGTATCCACAGTTATTTATGGGTTGGACTGAAAAATGTTAATGACAACTCCCCTCTGAGAATCTGTTATTTCTCCCAGAAACCACACAAAATATGTAATGAATTAACTGTGGCATTTAACCCTTCAGAAACTGTGCTAAGACTTTAGCCCTACCTTCTCTATCCAGCTCTGTCTCTTTCCCCTCTGCATCAGGGCCAGGCTCGGGCTTCTCACTACTGCTACATTCCAGCACTTCTAGCTTCTCAGGAGCATCTCCAGGATTTTCATTCCACATTTCTGGTTTGTCTTTTAGCTGTTCCTCCAGAGCAATCTTTTGTTCAGAACTAGACTTTTCTCCACCATCAGGCAGAGGAACTACTTCAAGAACTCTGCCATCTTGACACTCCAGAACAGGGATTCCTTCCAAGCTGTCAGTGGAAACCTCACCGTTTAGACAGGTGCCTTTGAGGAAGGGCTCTTTCTCAGATGTCTGCTCGGGGTTCAGGGAACTGCTACTGTGGACGAGCAGAGATTCATTTGAACTCTCCTCTTCAGTTGATGCAAAGTTCTCTTTGGTGCCCGCTCCACTATTCAGCCTCTGACCCTGGTCCATATCCATGATGTCACATGAAGATTCATCATTGGTCATAGATAAGTCTCCAGTCTCTTCTCCATTTTCCTCATGGCAATCAGTGCTTACCTCAAATTCTCCATTCTCCAGCAACTTCCTGTCCTCTGTATGGTCATAGTCTGTAAACTTGGTGTCCTCCTCATCTTTCTTTAAATTATTGACTTTCCTTTTCTTAATAATTCCTTTACCCCACTGTGATCGCCGCCTTGATTTTCTCCGAACTCGAACTGTTTGATAAGAAAGGGGGAGAACATGTAGAACTTAAGACTAATGTCTATTTTACATCATAGTAGACCCCCCTTCCCAAAAAATAAACCTATACTGGTTAAATACAAACAAAAACTCTTGGCTGATGATATCCATGCTGACTAATTGTCACAACCTATAAGGAAAATGAAGTTAAAGATAAACTTGGATAAATGCTACCTTTTAATTTAATTTTACTTCGTATGAATTTGCTTGGCATTAACCTTTCTTACTACTACAGATTCTACTTCATAGCCATTTCTAATTTTCAACATTCAGGGATTAACCATTCAATACATTTAGGGAATTATTGTATTACCAAGCTGCTAGAAAGCCTGGGGCCAGAACACTGGATTTCTACCAGGAAGGTTGGTGTGTTGCCAGTAATAACACACAGAGACAGCACCTCAATTATGAACAAACCAAAACGAAACCCTATAAGCTAATGCTGTGGGACCCAACAGTTACAGGTATCCCCCCAAACAAACAAACATTCTGTTGCCTCTCTTACAGAAAAAGGTCTCACCTACAGGATGAGCGATCATGAACAGAAGACTACATTAGGCTATGTGAACAAACTGTTAACCATTTCCTCAAATACAAATGGTTTACCTAATAGAGTCAACTTATTACAAAGGTATCTCTAAATATGTAGACTAATCAAGCCTTCTACTATTAAGGCAATACCATCAACAAAATATCAAAAAAAACATTTGGTCAGTTATTTGAAAAAGGAGACCTATAAGAGCTGTATACTCTTAGGTGACAGTAATTGTCATGAGTAGACAGCTGGGCTTCCAGGTGATAAGTCAGAGCCAGGGATTTTTGTGAGGTAGCTGATGAAGCAGTTTGACTCCACTGGGAAATGTAGCTTTTTAATATAAGCCAATATTCTATCAACAGTGTATAGTGGATTGACACTACCACTTTAAGCCTTTAAACCCTTTCTGAGAGTAGATAAGGATAAATTTAGTAATTATTACTCTTTACTTTGCAACTATCATCTCCAAAATTCAATCCATTTAATCATTTGCCTCAAAGTTTACTTTTTCTTAAAAATTCAATGGTTTAAAATTTTCTTTTCATGCTTTCTCTGTTTCTATTTTATAGTTATAGGTTAATTGGCACAAGGAGGAAAATTTTTACATCAGTCTAATAATAGAAGCTGATATATAAGGTTAGGTGATAAGCATCTACTGTTGTAGCTAAAACTAATATAGTCTATACTAGAAGGTAAAGGAGATGGACATAGGGTGGTTACAGGAGGAGTTGGGTGAGGGGGATTAATATTTCCAAAGTATGTATGAAATTTTCAAGGAATAAAAATATCATTGAGAAAGAGAACATATTCTTATTTTTGGAAAGAAGATGTTCTTCTTTCTATCATTACTTCTAACAGCAGGCTTTTAGAAAAGTAAGAGAAACGATATAAGCACCATGAGCACAGAACTCTTAGTTTAGGTGGCTGCATCTTCACAGTGTGGAGCACATGGTAGTCGTACATGTGGGCCAAATCCTTAACATGGCGCTTCCTTGTTTACCTAGGACGCTCTAGTCAAACATCCATTTGGTTTGCTAAGCCATCCTGACTGCCCCAGCCTAAAACTTGTTAAGGTGAATATTCAATATATTCTCATTAGTAGACATTAGTATCAAATCAGAGACTTTAAAGGACTTCAAAGTTTAACTGAGAGTATAATGTTATATAAAGAGACACAATCTGAGATACACAGGACTTTTAAAGTCAATCTTTATTGTGTCATTGAGACTTTTTCCAAAGCCAAGACCTTAGAAAAGCAACTGTCCCTTTGGGACATTAAGTTAAGATTGAGTGTGTTAAACTAACACAGACAAATGCTGTGTCACGTGTGCCATCTACTGGTAAGAGGAAACAAAATCTCACTGCAGACTTTAAAACTATTTTAATATTTAAAGAACTTAAACATCTTTTTAAAAAACCTTTCAGTGTTTTAAAGAATGTATTTGTATCTCATCACCCCCCACACCCATGTGTGTGCTCATGTGTGTGCAGACATGTGCACATGTGCTCGGGTGACAACTTTCAGTAGCCATTCTCTCCTTCCTTCCTTTGGGTTCTGAGAATCAAATTCAAGTGCTCAGGCTTACCCAGAAAGCACTTTGTTTACTGAGATACCTTCCCTGAACAAACCAAAACTTCTTAAAAAGAATATTTGATGTATCCTCATTGGTAAACATTAGTATCAAATTCAGAGACTATAAAGGACTTCAAAGTTTAAATAGTGCACAATGTTACATAATGGGACACAATCTGAGATTACAGCTTGGCCAGATAGTCTTTACTGGTTTCATAGCAACTAAATGCGTCCTTTTTAAAACCTGCTCCATATGAATGCTACTTTTCCAAAGAGGTCAATGTGGGTGTGTACAGCTCCAGACCTCATTACAGAAGTTTCTCTGCAGCTCATGGCTAACACAGAAACTTATAGCTGAACCAAGTACAAAAACTAAGTATCCGTGGAGCTCAGCCACAAATGGGATATCAGTATCACTCCCTCCATTTCCCTGTTCTCCTCCACCCCCCAGCTCAGAGACCCTTGCAGAAGAGAAGGTGGAAGGGTTGCAAAAGCCAGAGGGCAGAGAGAACCAGAGAAAAACGGTATCTTCTGGATACTCCATGGCCACTACACTCATGAACTCAAGATGGCTGTGTTGTCTGCACAAGGTCAAGCCATGCAGCACTATAGCACAGAGGCAGGAGGGGCTCAAGAACCTCCATTGCTAATTGAGAAGCTATTGATAATTGATGTCCTTTGGAAGAGAAAAAAAAGAGACAGTTGGGTTTTTTTATTTTTATTTTTAAATCCCTGGTAGGATTCCCCCATGCTCTAGGGGAGAGTCCCATACCCAGTACAGATGGACTTGGTAAGTTATTTTATTTATTTATTTATTTATTTATTTATTTATTTATTTAAAGATCATGAAGTTGGGAAGGGTTGGGAATAAGCAATGGATCTGGGTAGAATTAAAAGGAGGAATGGGGTAAAAAAAAGTCAAATTATATTGCATGAAATTCTCAAAGAATTAATAGAAATAATACATTGTTTAAAAATGTGATGTTTTGCTCCTTCAAACTCACTAACATTTGGTCAAAAGCATGCTATGGCCAGCTTTGTTGGCAAAGCAATATCATCACATTTAGACCAAGGAAACAGCATTTATTTTCATAGCAGGCAGTTATTAGTGAAACACAAAGACTACATTTGTCTTTCAGAAATATAACAGATCAGCTAAGTTTTTATGAAGAGCTAGAAACTAGATCTTCCTTCTAAATACATCACACAAGGTTAAGACAAATTAGGCTACATGGATTTCTCAAACTCAGCATTAATTTTCCCTTAAAGAACCAAACTTTCTACTGCCAAACCACCCATCTCCACGTGGTGCTCATATATCCTATATACCATACAAGGAGTGGGGTAAGAGTGAGCCAGATAAATGTATCTGTTGCCTCCCTATCTCTATCCAAAACTCAGTGTTCAACACCAAACATGTTTCAAGGGTTTTATTTATTTAAAAAAAATATATATTAAGTACAGAAAATATCAAGTAATGTAAAAGACAGAATTCTCATCCTAAATCTTACTTCCTGAGCTCTTCTCTGGAAAGATATGACTAAAGAGCTGTAGACAAAGGGCAGCACTGTTCGTGGACCACAGCAAGTCTCAGTTGTAGCTGCTACTGGGCAACACACTCACATACTCACATGCACATTTATTTGCAGAGTTGTGCCAGGCATCCACTGGGTTTCTCTGTTTGTGTCGAAATGCCTCTTCCACTCTAGTCTCTGTCTTGCGGGCACCAGCACCATGAGGAGTTATTTGTTCTGCTGTCACCGATAAGCCTGCAAGCACCAGAAAAGAACTACTTAGTTACATGTTCCCAGCTGCATAAGCCAATGCTGTTAGAATTACAGTTTGTAATTCTGGTGAAATTAGTACCTTTTGTTTTAAGATGAGAAAGTAACTTGATATGAAATGATAAAAATAAAATACCTAGCAGGCCATGCTTATCCTTCAATGCTCAAAGGGGCCCAGCCTATTTTCACTCATTTTAATCCAAAGAGCTATTTCACAACATGACCATGGGATAATAGGTGTACTGTCTAAAAGTCATGAACCTGCTATCTTACTTTTATGTGTGTGTGTGTGCATTATAGCAAGTGTACAAGGGTCACTAAACTAAACTCCCATGAACAGGTTCGATCTAGCTCGCTGCATGTCACACCACAATGTCCTACATTTCATTTCTTGGTTGCTTATTCCTAAGAGTAAGTGTTTCATCTCAGTTTTGTTCACTAGAACCTTTTCTTTCATGTGAACAGCTTCCTATACCTTAGCTTCTTATTCTAATCTACAAGGAGTATCTCTTGTGTATATAGTTTTTAAATGGTGTTATATAATAATTCTCACGTCTCTTTAATCCAAAGATCTCTAGCCTACTAGCCATATTTCTACTGCCTACCTGATCTCCAGCAAGGCATCCTAACAATAGGTCAAACTGAAAATAACTAGTTCATCCTTATATACACAAACAAACACAGTTTATCTTCTATATTCCTTATTTTGATTGGCAGAATTGGTATCTACTCATTCTTTCAGCCAGAAATATTCTTTCCTTTCAAAAGGCCCTCTACAAGGCTAGAGATGCAGCTCATGTTGGTAGAATGCTTGCCTAGTGTGTACAAAGTTCTAGGACAAGCTTATAGTCCCAGCTTTTAGGCTGAGAAAGAAAGGTAAGGTTATTCTTGGCTTTACAGTGAATTTGAGGGCAGCCTCGGCTATATGAGACCAAGGGGGGAGAGAGAGAGAGAGAGAGAGAGAGAGAGAGAGAGAGAGAGAGAGAGAGAA
>NC_034596.1:4272046-4277338 GCF_900095145.1 Mus pahari | reverse complement strand
AGGGAGGGAGGGAGGGAGGGAAGGAAGGAAGGAAGGAAGAAAGGAAGGAGGGAGG
This sequence comes from Mus pahari, assembly GCF_900095145.1. NCBI lineage: Eukaryota > Metazoa > Chordata > Mammalia > Rodentia > Muridae > Mus > Mus pahari. The sequence goes on along the minus strand of NC_034596.1, from coordinate 4,277,283 downwards.
GGAGAGGGATGGGGAGAGGGAGAGAGTGTCAGACAGACAGACTGGCCCACAAAGTGTTTTCTACACAGGGATCACTCATAAGTTAATCTTGTTTAGCTCCATCCTTCATTAATTAATTAAAATGTGTATTACTTCACCACCTTCCCCCCCAGTGGTCTGAGATACAATTTATATAACATAAAAGTCATCTATTTTAAGCATAAAATTAAATGTTTTTATCAAATACACATTTCTGTAGCCACACAAAATCTAATGTGAGGTGCCTGTCTAGGCAGCCACTGCTGTCTGTTTCTCTCAGCACACTTGCCATTTTACATGATGGGCTTTCATGACTGCCTTAATCCACGCAGCAGTGTTTCTGAAGTCCTGTGTCATTGCACAGAAGACTGTGGGTGCAGTATGCTGTGTTACTCTCTAACCAGTAAGCGGACACTTGCACTGTCACTTATTATGTCTCACGCCCTGTGGAACATTCATGTACATGGTTCATGTGGGACCATTTCTGTTGGATAGATGCCAAGAAGAGAACTACTGGGTAATGCAGCAATGCTGCCTCTGTGGAAACCGAAACATTATTCTCCAAACTGGCTCTCACAGCTTTTAACTCAATCTCTCATTTTCCTAAAACACTGAGAACATGTTATTTCTTGCTGCTAAAGTGATCTAACCAATTCATTCCACTGCTTAAAATCCCTCAGTGGCTCCATTGCCACTGGCATTTCTTCCCCTCCTACTAAAGTCCTCAAGGACACAGCTGTACATCTAATAAACAAACCATATGTGCAATTTTGTGTTTCTAATTAAAAAATTATACATAAGTGTTAACAGACTGGAAAAATATTTGTTAAAAAAGGTTTAAGTATTGATATTAGATGTGAAATGATGAAAACTAAGGTCTCTTCAGCTATAAATGCAGACATAATATGTAAATCATTTAAGAACAGAAATCACTGATAAATAAAGTCGTATATCTGCAAAAAAATTTTCTCTAAGGGACACTTATTTCTCTAACATGCATCACTGCGTGAAATTTTGAGATGTCCTTGAGAACTTACATGACCTATGTTGGTATCAGAAATTAGTAATTATGAGGTTATTAATGGAGACAGAGAGTGCCTCCTGGTGTGTTTCCTGTGTCACAGGAAGATGGATATGAAGCACAGACGGCTTTGGTAGCATAGCATGTCTGCTTCTCTAACTTACCTCTTTTTATTCTTGCTTCCTTTATTTCTTCACAGAGCTTATTAAACTCTGGATCCAGCTCGGCTGCAATAATGGCATGTGCAGTGTCCTTCAGGGTACAAGCTCTGTGTCTAATAATTTTATCTGTTAAAAATGTTGGCATAAATTTATTTTAATACAAATGGAATAAAAATTAATGCAGGGTGCCTTAAAATAAAAGTAAAAAGATACAGACATTTAAACTATAAAAACATTTTTAGGTAAGAAAAGATTAACTTAAGAGGTAGGAAAAAATGCGAGGTACGGGCTGGTGAGATGGCTCAGCGAGTAAGAGCACCGACTGCTCTTCCAAAGGTCCCGAGTTCAAATCCCTGCAACCATATGGGGGGTCACAACCATCCGTAACAAGATCTGATGCCCTCTTCTGGAGTGTCTGAAGTCAGCTACAGTGTACTTACATATAATAAATAAATAAATCTTTAAAAAAAAAAAAAGTGAGGTACTATATCAATAACTTTTAAGACCCCCAAATAAGGTTTATTTTTAATTTCTAAAAAATGATTTTCAATAAAAATTTTAAAGAATCTGGATAGTCACTATGTGCCCCAGAGTAGCTTCAGACAAATACCAGGAGCTCAGGGGCCCGTGAGTTGTGCAGACTTGGCAGCCTGACTTCAGTCCCTGGAGCGATGTAAAGGTACAAGAGAGTGAGCTCCACAGAGGGGTTCTCAGACCCCACCCACTTCCCATAGCAGGTACACTCATGTACACGCACACACACAAAGCACACAGTATACTAGTAAAACTAAAGGGTTTTCAAAAAGAGTAACTGGTCAAAAATGTGCTAAAGAACACAAAATATTCTGAGTAAGAGAGATCTCTTTTAAAATGTGACAAAACCTGAAAAATATAGAAAATCTAAAGCATGCGCGATGGTACCCATGAACAAGGCCAAATGTAACAGAGTATGGTTATAATCCCAGCACCTGGATCCCCAGCTCCTAGCAGCCCCAGCTACTTCCCAGCACGATCTCTGTAGTATACAATGTGCCTGCTCCACAGGCACCGCAAAGACTGCATCATGAGTAGTGCAGTCCCAGCAGTGCCTTCTGGAGCTACACTATCAACTCCAGATGTGAAAAGGCAAGCAGGACAAGATAACTAGGGCAGTCTGAAGACCACAAACCACACTGTAAGTAGGTGAAAGCAGGGGCATCAGTCCAACGTCATTCTCTGCTGGGCAGCAAGTCCCAGCCCAGGCTAGTCAACATCAGACCCTATCTCAAAAACCAAAACCAAAGCAATGACAAAGAATCCAAAATAAAAAACTACTGACTTCTCTCTCTAGTGAAAGCATAAAGTATAAAAGAGCTCTTATTTATAAGATTTACCATTAGGAAGCCATAGAAAGCTTCTGTGGAAATCTTATAGAACCAAATCAGCACATGTAAAACCACTGGTACATTTCTTTCTTCTATATGTTCTCTAAATGTTCATTCAACAAACACTGTCCACAATAGGAAACTAGGAAAACTGAAGTGATGACTATACAGTAATACAGAAAAAAAAAATCGGACATGATTCCAATAAAATTCAGACTACATAGGAAAGCAACATTAAATAAATCTCAGCTGGACAGAAGACTCAGTAGTTCAGAGTGCTTGCTGCTATCCAGAGGAGCAGAGTTCAGTTTAAAAATTTAGATATAAACATCTTTACAATGCTGAGTGTGCCAATCCATAAATATAATATATACCTTCATTTATTTAGCTCAAGAGTTTTATCAGCCATTTTTATACCTTTCAATGAATATATTATATATCTTTTTGTCAGATTTCCTATTTGATGATAGAATTTGATTAGCTAGAACTTTTTTTAGACTTATTTATTGACATGTATGAATGTTTTTGGCTGCATGTATGCTTGTGCCCCATTTTTGTGTCTGGTGCCCAAGGAGATAACAAGAGGGATGGGGAGGATATGATCATAGATATGTGTGCAACATACACTAGACAGGGGTCTGTGTCAAAGAATAAATATTCTAAAAATAAATAAAAGTGATAAAGCTCCAAATAATTGGAATTGTGTCCTATATAAATATAATGTTGAAGTTTGAAACCCTGGTACTGAATAATGTGACTGACTGTATGTGGAAATAAACCATGCTAAAGAGGTAACTAAGGTAAAAAGAGGGTGGGCTCTAATCCAAAGTGCCTGGTGCCCTTTTAAGAGGAAACCTGGATATGTTAGGAGTGCACAAAGACAGAGAAAGAGCTCTAGTGAGAAAGCCATGCAGTGAAACATGAAGAGTGCTCTCAGGAGAAACCAAATTTGCTGACTCACTTGAATTAACTCAACCCAACACTGTGAGGAAAACTTTTGTTGTTTAGGCCTCCTGTTCTGTCACATTTTGAATGCTGATCCTACCTGAGAAATACAATGACATATAGACTAATATATGCCATACTCGAGTTGTATTTATCAATCTATCATAATACTAACACAATTACACACCTCTGTCTCAAGGAATCGGAACTGTCACAGACCTTCTTATATACCAAGTACCCTGCTCAGTAAGTAGGGCATGCCAGTCCTAGTTAAGCACTAACAGAAATAAATATACGTGAGTTTGGTTAAGCCTGAAGTTCATGAGGTACACTATGACAGATAAAATTGGAAATGTACTGAGGAGACTACAGAAAGCTCCAAAAAAGTGAGTGACTCTAAGGACTATGATCCCATGTAATTGGTACAAAAGGCTAGGATTCTGCAAAGACTTTAAGGACAATTTTTCAGCAAAATTGGTCAAATGATGATATATCTAAGAATTATTTGTCCTAGAAGGGAAGGATGTTACAAAACCAAGAGTGCAGAGTAGTCCAACTTAATTCACTGTGTACCTATCCCTAAGATAATAATTAGTCAAATGCCTAGTCCTGGTCACATTCTGAAGCTGTCTTATCACTTCACATCTAATTCCTTCCACATTATCTGCGTGCGAGATAATCTGGTAAACATTTAGTCATTCATGTTTACTTCCAAAGACTTTTATCTTCTCCGTATAAGTAGTTCCCCCATGCCTCCAATGACTATGTGTTCTGCCAAGGAAAGCACTGTAAACTTTTAAATAATCATGGGAGGGTTGGTTTTTTTTTTTTGTTTTTGTTTTTGTTTTTTTTTAAGATTTATTTATTTATTTCATGTATGTGAGTACACTGTAGCTGTCTTTAGGCACACCAGAAGAGGGCACCAGATCCCATTACAGATGGTTGTGAGCCACCATGTGGTTGCTGGGAGTTGAACTCAGGACCTCTGGGAGAATAGTCAGTGCTCTAAACCGCTGAGTCATCTCTCCAACCCAATCATGGGAGTTTCTAATACTAATACAACACTTATGTAATTTCTATATGCTACATAACAGACCCTGGGTTTGTTTTACAGGTACGTGCATAACACGTGGCTCTGCTTCTATGGGAAAAAAAAAAAAAAATGCTCTTCTGGGTGGGGTGTGACCCAGTTGAAATGGCATTCCTGAACTATAAAGAGGCTGTGTATCAATCTTTAAAGAGCAGGGGAGGGGAGTCTCAGGAGCTGCACCTGTAAGCACGCACCAAGGGCTCTAATAAAACCATCACACTCTACAGTGCAAGGCTAGACTGAATCAGAAAGCATTGCTTCTTCACTTAAACTTATATAAATATATAAATCTATATCAATGCTGTTATCATAATTTATCTATTAGAGGGAAATTGGATTTATTTCCTTAACTAGGCTTCTCCAACAAACATTTAGGCTCATTTTCATAGTCCCTAGATTATTTCCAAATAGTGTGGTCCAGAAACGGTAATAAACACAAAGTGGGGGTCATTCTAGAGCAAATATGTATCAACAGTCAACCTTTAGTGTTGGGAAAGGATTTTTACCAATCCTAAATCTGATAGAGGACTAATATCCAATATATACAAAGAGCTCAAGAAGCTGGACTCCAGAAACTCAAAAAACCCATTAAAAAATGGGGTACAGGGCTAAATAAAGAATTCTCAACTGAGGAATAT
>NC_034596.1:4254082-4271037 GCF_900095145.1 Mus pahari | reverse complement strand
GGGGTATAGGGAACTTTCGGGAAAGCATTTGTAATGTAAATAAAGAAAATAATATAATAAATAAATAAATAAATAAATAAATAAATAAATAAATAAAATAAGAAAAAGGCAAGAAGTGGAAAAAAACATTCTTTGTGTTATTACCTAGTAAAGAAACAAAATCCTCAATGAGTGAGGAAAATAAAAAACCACCCCAGATAACTGAGAGTTAGCCTAGCATGGTCAGTTAATCTTAGTGTACTCACGTTAAAAACAGCATCACACAAAGTCACTGTGCAACCATGATGGGCCAAATAAAAACAACACAACTCTGTAATTACATCTAAGCACAGAACAAAATATGAACACTGCCCTAACCACAAAAATGACCAGAAATAATACTGCTCTCATTAATACCACTGTCTGGTAGGAGACATTGTGGTATGCACATTGAGTTCAGAAGACAACTTATGGGAATTGATGCTTTCCTTCCAACATGTGGGATCAAACTCAGGTCTCCGGGCTTGGTGGATGACTTACCTGCTGGGCAATCTCAACCAGCTCACTTCCTAAGTTCCTAGAATACCTAATTACTAAATGGTCCCACTACCTAGCAACATCCAATTCACTTCTAAGCCCCACTTCCTCACAGTTTCCCTAAGATTATGTAACACAATACTAAATCCTCTATGATTCCCATAAAACAGTCCAGTATAAAACTATCCCTATTTATAATAATTCCATCTTCTTTAACTAGGTATGTTCTTAGTAATTTTCCTTGGAAAGCAATGACAATAGTTGGAACTACAGACTCACAGGCATGTTCACCACACAGCCCACTAGATAGATGATTCCCAGGACACCTATGAATGTGATCTTAACACTTTTGAGGATGACATCGTGTTACTATGTCAAAGGATAGACACTTCTGGAAAATACAGGATGGAATTAGGAGTAAAATAAAATTATACAAGAATACCTCCAATCTACAGAACAGATAACGTAAAGGAAATTCTGGTACATAGCGTTGGGCCTGGTGACACACACCTCTGATTCCAGCACTCAAAAGGCAGAGGCAGGTGGATCTCTCTGTGACTCTTAGACCAGCCTAGTTTACATCATCACGCTACAGGCAAGCCAGGACTATACAGTGAGATCCTGACTTGGGGGAAGGGGGGAGGAATAAATGTTTATCCAACCCCTAGTTCCACAAATTAAAAATCCTGTGTTTAGTGGCACTGATGAAAACTGATATTAGCTAAACAAACAAATTTTAAGTTAAGTTCATTTGCTAAATATTCCATCAATCTGAAAAAAAAAAATTAGAACTCAGTATAAAAACTAAAAGAAAAATGGCAAATAAATTCTGGACAAAAACCACAGTGTCTAGAAACGCAAGACCTGCTGAGTTAAGCCCAGTATTTCCTAAACACATTCATTTATCAACCTGAAAGAGGCATGCTTTAATGTTGGCACAAGCGTCCTTACCTCCGGGGTCCTTGTCTGGATTGTATTCTAAAGCATTGCTACAGATGAGGTCAATATCTTGCAGGAAATCTTTAGCAGTTAGATAATTATGTTTATCAATTTTAGTTATTACTGTCGATAAATCCATTGGTTCTTTGATTACTTCAAGATAATCTGAAACCTACAACAAACAGGACACTTTAATGAAAATTATATCTGGCTTTGCATATGCTTTCTTTAGGTCATTAAACCACAATTAAAATAGGTAGCCAATTATAGAAGAATAAAATTACAATGATATTTATGCTAATTATTCCACGAAAGTTACTGTATATACTTTCCATGAAAAGCTTCATGGTGCTCATATTGAAATCTGAAAGACTTTAAATGTGTCGGTAAAGTTTGGGTAAAGTACATGAGAAGCATCAGTAACTGTTCTAACTCAAGGAAAAGAAAAACAAAGAAAAAGCAAAGAGTTTTCATACTAATAGTTTCTGGTATGTGGGTCTTCTTGTTTGGTTGTTTTTTGTTGTTGTTGGTTTTTTGTTTGTTTATTTGTTTTATAAAAAGGCAAACAATTTCATGGAAAGTATTTTCTACTCCTTTGGAGTCATTACACACATTTTGAGTCAATTAAATGTAAGTATTGTTTTTTCTAACTAACTAAGGGGTTTGCTGGACTTGCCTCTGCACATACATTTTTTTTTGATAGCAAAATATTAAGTCAGGAATATATTTTATGCTTTCTGTCACGTAACCAGTAAGGAAGAATTAGCAACCTATGTCTACTGTTTTCTTAAGTAGAAACTTCAAGTCAAGTAGTGATTATGAAAGCAGTTTCAGAAATTCCTAAAACTAGATCAGGACCAACTTCTGGGCAGTTTCTGAAAAGTGAGAGTGTGTTTTCTTACAGCTTCTGAGACCACTGATGCCATGGTTTTAATTTATACACAAGCATATGCATACTCATGCATGTAATTTACATGTTTTTAAATGTTTCCGCTCATCTGTAAGATGTGACTGTCAGCTCTAGGAGGATCTTATGCTGGCAGCAATGCAACTATAGTTGGACTCTGAGACATTTTCCTTGCTATAGAAATGGAAACAGAAACATTAACAACAGAAAAAGCACCTTCAAGTTTTAGACTATTAAAAGGATTTTAGTACATGCTTAATTTTAAATTCAGCATTTTTTTTAAATGTTTTGCTTTCTGTAGTTGACCTTAAATTTAATTATTTTAGCCACTTCTAATTCATTATTTGAATATATACATTTATGGGTATGTTTGGTTTTTTGTTTGGTTGGTTTTGGTTTTTTGAGACTAGGTCTCTCTGTGTGCCCTGGAACTCTGTAGACCAGGCTAGCCTGGAACTCAGAGATCTGCATGCCTCACACTCCCAAATGCTGGGATTAAAGGTGTGCGCCACCACCGCCAAGGCCTACACTTTTATGTTTTAAGCTACTCAGAAATTATCTTGTTGTTGTGTTTGTTTATATAGTGGATTACGTTGATAGATTTTCATATATTAAACCATCCCTGCATCCCTGGAATGAAGCCTACCTGATCATGATGGATGATCGTTTTGATTTGTTCTTCGATTCGGTTAGTGAGAACTTTAATGAGTATTTTTTGAATTGATAGTCATAAGGGAAATTTGTCTGAAGTTCTCTTTCTTTGTTGGATCTTTGTGTGGTTTAGGTATCAGAGTAATCGTGGCTTCATAGAATGAATTGGGTAGAGTACCTTCTGTTTCTATTTTGAGGAATAGTTTGAGGAGAGTTGGAATTAGGTCTTCTTTGAAGGTCTGATGAAACTCTGCACTAAACCCATCTGGACTTTTCTGGGTTGGGAGACTATTGATAACTGCTAATATTTCTTTAGGGGATATGGGGCTGTTTAGATCGTTAATCTGATCCTGATTTAATTTTGGTACCTGGTATCTATCTAGAAAATTGACTATGATATAAAAAATAAAAAAGAAATTATCTTGTTTTTCAAAATATTGTTATCCCTCCCCTGACACTCCTGTTTCAGCTTTGAGAGCAAGCCCAGAATAAACATCACTCAGAAAAGAAGATCCTAACATTAACAAGAATTTTACCTAAACCTTACTCAGTATGTCTATATCCCTTTCCATTTCTTTACCATGATTTATAAAACTTTCTTAAAAGTAGATGACAATTGTAATCTGCCAAAATTGAGTAATTAGGAAGAAAACGTTTCTCGAGCAAGAAGAAACTAGCTCATCTCAGCATGGTGGACCCACGCAGAGGAAGTGAGCTGTTTGTTTTGTTTATTTATTTAAAACAGTCTATAGGATCAGGGCATAGCTTAGTTGGTAGAGTCAAGGCAAGATTTCGAGTTCAATTCTTAGAACCATAAAAAGAAACTTTTACAATTAGCTCTCTCCTCTCTCTCTCTCTCCTCTCTCTCTCCCTCTCCCCCCCCCTCGGTGTGTGTGTGTGTGTGTGTGTGTGTGTGTGTGTGTGTGTGTGTGTGTGTTACTTAAGGTAAAAGCATAAATTAGGCATATCTTTCAGGTCCTATCCAGTAGGTAAAGGCAGAAGGTAGCTACAATGGAAAGGACAAAATAATATGGGCTTTCAAGCACAGTGGTCATGCCTATAATTCCAAAATTTGGGAGCTAGAAGATTGTAAGTTTAAAGTCATCCAGATCTAAATAATGAGACTGTGTCTTAAGTTTAAAAAGACTATGGGCTTTAAATTTAAAAAGAAAAAAATTCAAACCTGGCTATATCACTAGCCAAGTTCCTCAACTGTAACCCTGAAAAGTAATAAAATGACCTTCTTGTGTGATTTGAAAGTTATCAAATCTACACACTGTATGCAGCTAAACATTCAACTGAAAATGTTCACAGTTGCTTTATTCCAAAAGAAGGGGAAAATGTATATTTTCAGAGATCATTAACTCATTCTTTCCAGTCACAAGTGACGTAATGATTCCAAAGGAATCTGCTCAGGTCCAAAAACACAGACTTCACAATTAGGAAACAACATTCAACTTTGAATCACTTTATAATTCAAATATTCTTAATGACACAAAAAATAAAGAACTAGACACCAAAACTGCTCAAACATGGAGTCTGAACTATAAGAAGAAGGCCAGAAAAGAGTATGTTGTGCTCATCCATGCTATATTATCCCAGGATAAAAGGTTTTGTGAATTGACGGCATTCTGGCATATTCCAAATGGAAAATTCCTTTTCACCATCACAGACCAAGTTCCCACAATTACACAAAACAATACACGTACATAGTGAGGAATTTTCCATTGGGAGCAGAGAAAATCTTTGGAGAGGAAAACAGTTTTAGGAACATGGGATGTGTTTAACTTTTAGTGGCATCTCAGCAAGAGGCCTTTCTAAAGTAGAAAGACTCAGGCAGTTGGAGACTTGACCGCCTCTTTCCGCGGTTAAGGAAATGCCAATGTTGGCCCAGTAGGTTGACACCAACACAGTTTTAAAGCAGGATTTATCCTGGAATAAAAATAGTCTATTATGGACATTTCACAGAAGTAATTTTAATCCTCCTCTTAAAGAGTACGTGATCACAGAGAAAAATAATAATTAAGAGGATGTATTCAAATTGGTCACTAATTTCACTCAAAAGTCACCAGATGTTTGCTGGTGGCACTGGCAGTTATCACATGGATTAAAGTTTTACAGGCTAGGGGTAATATTCATCCATGCCTTTGCTTTTTTTCCTTCCAAAAAAGATGTCAATATTTTTTTTCTTTTAGCCAGTTCAACTTCACTGTTTGCACACTACTGAAACAAGACCTCTTCAATATCCACCGGTTTGCTGAAGATGTTAAAGCGTTTATCTGTGGCCAGCCTCTTGGTAACATCCCTGAGGAACAATCGCAATTCCCGTAATGTATTTTCCTCCTGGTCTTCCATCCGATTTTTTTCTGATTCTGATAACTGACGAGGAGGAGATGGTAGTGCAAGTGGAAGCACTTCCATAGCACGAAGAGCTTAAAAAAAAAAAAAAAAAAAAAGTGGGGTTAAGGATGGATTATGATGATAAGCTAGGACTCAATTGGTATTCTGATATTCTCTCAAAACATCTGTAAAGAAAAGTAAAATTACAAGTCCACAAACCATGAGAATCCAAAAAGTAAAACTTCAAATGGAAATTAAAGAGGAAGTAAGAGAATAACTTCACCTCATTAAATAATATACAACAGGTCTGCTAGTCCTCTAGAACAACACCTACTAGGATGGGAGAGAAATAAAAGTAGAAATTGTGTGTGCATGCACTTGTGTCTGTATGAGGGTGTATATGTGTGTTTGTGTGTGTGTGTACATGTCCACTTGTGTCTGTATGAGAGTGTGTATGTACATGCACACATGCACATGTATCTATGAGGGTGTGCACTGATGCATGTGTGCCTAGGCCAAAGGGGGACTGTACATTAAAAAAAAATAAACTGTTATCAAGGTAAAAATATTTGATGCACTAACAATATAACACATAAACAACAAAAACCAAAAAAAGTAGATAGTTATGAAAAGAAGAGAAAATATACTTAGTAGCCAATAAGAAAGGTTAAGATAAATGAAAAGGAATGGGGGGGGGACTAAGGGGATAGGGAGTGGATCTGGGAGGAGGTGGGAGAAGAGTGGGGGTGCATATTAAACTGCACTTATGCATGTATGAAATTTTCCAAGAATTAATTATAATGACATTTTTAAAAATAGAACAAGGAAATATAGGCTTAAAATAGTTTTATCAAAAAAAGGCTGAAAGATTAGCAATAGGACCTTGTTTTTTTATGTAACTTTAAAAGAAGAAAAAGAAACCTTTCTCAATGTCAATGTCTTAGATTGCAGGACTTCCCTAATTCAGACAGCCTAAAACCCAACAAATTTTTGAGGTTTTCTAAATGCTATGATTCCAAACCCAAGAAAAATAAAATGTTTAAAACTGGACTATGGTGGCTTTCAAATACCACATAACATATACTAAATCAACATTTTTAAATTAGCAAGTAAACCAGAAAAGACCACATTCTACCCAGCTTTTGTTGTTAAATTCCACTGTCAACATGACTGGATGTGGAATCACCCAGGAGATTCAGCTCTGGTTGTGTCTGTGAGCAGAGACCTCCAGTGGACACCTCCAGTGTAAACAACACACTCCATGGTCTTGGGCCCACGCAGGAGGAAGCACACTACACCAGCACGCCCCACTAAGCGTGACCAATGTCTCGCTCTCCCCTCACTGTTGTGCTTTCTTATCAGAATCAACCGCATCTATGCGAACCCTTCCTTATTTGTGTCAGGCATTTTGAAACAAGAGAAAAGTGACACACCACCTTTCAGATTACCAAACTTGCCCGGCTCCACAAAGGAATCAATAACCTGTTATTCACATCCTGCCATTTCAAGAACCAGGTACTTCAAAGAGTAAGACATAGAAAAACTGATAACTTTTTCCCCTTGGCTTTCTGAGCTGTTGAATGCAGACTCTACCAGAATTTCTGAAGTTGGGCTTAATAAAACTTTAACAAAGATGTATTCAACCTTGGATTAGGTACACACAGCCATTTTCAACATGTCTATCTAGGCCAGGGAATGGCTCAGTGGGTAAGGGTGCTTGCCACCAAGACTGATGACCTGAATATTTCTTAATTCCATTGTCTATTTCGTGGAAAGCTTTGGGACTTACCAGTATGTTTCCTTCGTGGTGGTGCCATTGACGCCTGATGGAGAATAAGTTCTTGGAAAAATTTTCTTCGATCTTCTTCAATAGGTCTTTGAATATATAATACCTCTTCATATTGTATTCTAAAGATACATTTAACCTATACACACATACATAAAAGAGAATACAGAATCAAAAGCATACATATTAAATCAAATTAAAATTCCTTCCATTTCTTGTCCCATTCTCAATAAACACAGCACATTCATTCTGACAAAAGGTTTGACTCCATAAACGAAACCACAAAGAAGAGTCCAGTTGTCTAAGTCAATAACCAGCAGAAGCATGCATGTAAAATTCATCAGGTAAAAGCAAATCAAATAACTGATTGTGGAGATATTACATAGTACCAAAATACTTAGATCATACAATAAGGAACTATGAGCATATTAACAATAACTCTTTAAAATCTTCATATTTCTTTCTATTTCTCATCCTCTGTTCTTTCCCTACCAAGTCTATTCATTGCATTGGAATCCTAGCTCCACTGTCACTAAACGTCACCTCCCGTCTCCTCACCTGCTCTAGCAAGGCTCTCATTATGCAGCTCCCTCTTCCAAGATACACTACTTAAAGCCCTGTATACCATCCACATTTGTCACAAGACACTTAACACTGCCTTTGATTTTTTTGTCTGGTTGGTTGGTTGACTGGCTTTAGGTCTAACTTCTATCTTCTAGATGCCAAAGTCTGATAAAAAGCTTTTCTTATTATTTAGAATATCTCTCCCATCTTGTGGTTTGCCTTTACTGTATCAATAATATCCACTGATATACAAAAGTTTTTAATTTTTGCAAGATCCACCTTACTTATTTTTAGTACTTTTGTTTTTGTTTTTTTGGTACCATGTCCAAGAACTTCTGGTCAAATATGGTGTTTACTACCATGCTTACTTCTAAGAATCTTAAAAGTTGTAGCTCTTACAGATCTTTGACTTGTTTTAAGTTAATTTTGCAGTATGTATTAGGTAAGCATTCAGCTTCATTTTTTTAGCATGTAGAATAGACGTTCCCAGATTTAACAGTCCCAAAACCTTTATCACAAATTATTTGATGGGGTAGGGTAATGGTGGCATGTACTTTCAATCCCAGTACTTGGCAGGTAGATCTCCGTGAGTTCAAGGCCAGCCTGGTCTACAGAGTGAGTTCCAGGACAGCCAAAGCTACACAGAGAAACCCTGCCTCAAAAAAAAAAAAAAAAAAAAAACCTCCCCCAAAAGACCCAAACAAAACTCTACATTTTTAATGTCATCCATCAGAAAAATTAGCTATTTTAAAACTTTTATCTACCAGTCTGTGGCTTGCTTTTCATTTTTAGTTAAATCTTTTCAATAATAAAGTTAAATTTTCTTTTTTATTCTACTACTGTAGCTTTTCAAAAAAGATAATATTAAGTATGTGTATATATGAATGAATATGGATTGTGATAAAAAGAGAGTGTCACAGCCACTGCAGTTACAAGGCTACTGATGTGGGTGCTGGGAACTGTACCCAGATCTTCTGCAAGAGGATAGCCATCTCTTCAACTTCATACTATATATAGCATTTCATTCAAGTTTATGATTTTTTCAATGTCTCTCTTCCCTCCAAACTTTAATTCCTGTAGAGCAGTGATAATCTATCTTTGATATAATCTGTTCATTCACTAAGTCAAGATTTCCTGTGCTTGAACTGCATGAGTCTGTAAGTGTTCATGTGTGTTTATATAGGTGTACAACCAGGAACTATACTAGGGAGTTTGCAACTCGTTGTTGATAGAAAGGTATAGAAAAAAAACAGCATATGCCTTAAGTGAATTCAGACTTAAGACATCACATTGCAGCAAACAGGCAAGTTAATAAATTATAGAAGTTGAGTGATGGTCTTAACTGCAGGCAAAACACCAATGAGCAAAAAATAAAAATAAATCACTTTTTAAAAAAATTTAATCAAGTTGGGCAGTCACAGCACACCCTTTAATCCCAGCAGTCAAAGGAGGCAAAGCAGGCAGTTCTCTATAAGTTTGAGGCTAGCCTGGTCTACAGAGCAAGTTCCAGGACAGCAAGGGCTACAGAGAAACCTTGTCTCAAAAATAAGAGGGTGGGGGCATAGACAGACAGACAGACAGATAATTTTGATGAGTTTCATTCAAAGCCAATTTTTCCCCTGAATCAACTATGGCTCTACTTTTTATTTGAACTCAAAAGTAAATGTCAGATGCACAATAATATTTAACCCAAATAAAATCTAACTCTACCAATGAAAAGCTACATGTCACATCCCATCAACTGATCTCACAAAGAATGAAGAGGGACATTATAAAGGGCCGGGTGATGGGGAAGCTCAGGCTTCCTAATGAAGTTGTACACATCAGGCTCTGCTTTAGGCAAGGAAGTGTCTCATTTTCACAACAATGAAGTGAATGGTGGCTAAAAAGTTGTAGATTTAGTATAAAAATTGTGATTTGTACCCAAATTAAAAGTTGTTTAATAAGTCAATTTTTTTAACAATATAATAAGGCAGCCTGGAGACATGGCTCAGCTGTTAAAGGCTAGGCTCATAACAATATGATAAGGCAAAATGGATAGTTAAGCACTTCTTACCTCTTCAGGAAGCTCACTGTACATGGTTTCAGAGGTAGACAATAAAAATATAGGTGAAAAAGACGGTATATCCTGCAGCAATGTCAAGAAAGTTGCTCTCACAGTGTCACTGACAGCGTCCCACCAGTCACCAATATGAGGCATGTAAACAATACTCGGTACTGTTCTTCGAGCTTCTCGAAATATCTAGGGAAAGAACCAGTGATTAAAAGCTCAAATTGAGTACTGTAAAGCCTACACATCAACCCCTGGATACATTAAATATGTCAATCATCCCAAACTTATTTTCTTAAGATAGGATACAAAAGTCTTTATATGTAACTCCTATGTACTCTTGCCTCACCATGCACAAAAAGGTATTTTATAATTTAACCACTCCTATTCAGTACATATTAATAGCATAAGGATAGAAAATTGGTCTTTACCATGTACAAACAAGGCACACCACTATAAAAAAAATGCTGCAAATAAAAAAGAAGCATAACACCTCTATCACCCATATCAATTTTAGTGTTCCTAGTGAACGTCAATAAGGAAGAAAAAGACAGCACTGTTGAAATAGACACTTAATCAGTGTCTAAAGTCATTGAATACAATAATACATGTGATAACCAAGATACACTACCATAGAGCTTAAATTTAATGGATTTTCTGCTTACATATTTACTCATATCTATCACTCAATTCTTCATAGTTACAAAACAGTGTTACTTCTCTAGAGAGGGAACAATAAGCTCTGAGACACTTCCACTGTCAGAAAATTAAAACGGCATTTTCCTCAGTTGTTAAAACCATCCTTCCCATCACACTCTGCTGACACAGAAGAACCAGACTGGATGTTAGTTAACTGCTAAGCAGAACTCTCCTCTGTATGTGAGCTAACATCTGTTGAGCCCAACGCTGAATTCTTGCATGTTAATATGCAATCTTTTTAACAAGTTTAGATATAAGGGCTGGTGAGATGGCTCAGTGGGTAAGAGCACCGACTGCTCTTTCAAAGGTCCTGAGTTCAAATCCCAGCAACCACATGGTGGCTCACAACCATCCATAAGGAAATCTGATGCCCTCTTCTGGAGTGTCTGAAGACAGCTACAGTGTACTTACATATAATAAATAAATAAATATTTTAAAAAAAAAAAAAAAGTTTAGATATAAATGTTGAACATCTGACAATATTTCTTCTAACTAGAAATTTCTATTCTGTAGTTATTTCCCATCTTTTAAACACATTACAATGAGCCTACATAATGTAAAAGATAAATAAGAACCTAATACAAATGACTAAGAGCAGATGTCATAACGCATGCCATAACGCATGCCTATAATCCCAACATGTAGGTGGCTGAGGCCAAACAACTGCAAGTTCCAAGACAGATGGGGTTACAGAGCAAGTGTGAGGCCAGCCTGGGCTACACAGCAAGATTTACACACACACACACACACACACACACACACACACACACACACACACACACGCATACAAACAAATCATTACAGATTTTCTAAAGAATAAGAAGAACTATTTTTATTTCATGAGCATCCTTACCAATTACATAAGTTTATTCACTAATATTTCACACATTAAACCTTTTGAATAAAATAAAAGGCGCTGCCAACACTCTAAGCAACCAGTTGACAGAGGCTCAGATAGACTCTCCCGAGGTGGACGGACTACAGTTTGCTCCTTCCTTGCTTGCTATTTGCATATCCACCAATCCAGAGCAGCTGTTGACAGAGTTTCTTCAGGACTCACAAACTCTGACCTTTATTTAAAATACTAGTATCCTAAATTTTGGAAATCTATGATTTTTCCCTCTTCGAAGTTCTTATAGAAAATTAAAAAAAAATAAAATAAAAAAAGAACAAGCATAAATAATTGGGGATAGGAAGGAAGCCCACAGGAGTGCAAAGGCAACTGAGACATTTCTTTCTTTTCTTTTTTTTAAGTTACTGCATGCTGCCAAGAGCAGGCATGGTACGAGGAAGACAGGAACTAACTCTTACTACTACTTTCCAGTTCTCCTGTCTACGCTGGGAAAACTAAGAGGAAGAGAAATTAAGAAAAAAGAGAAAGAAAAAGGAGAAAGGAAGGAAGGAAGGAAGGAAGGAAGGAAGGAAGGAAGGAAGGAAGGAAGGAAGGAAGGAAGGAAGGAAGAAGACTAGCAAACAATAACTACTCACAAACTTCATAAATGGACCACTGCAAGTCACCTCATGCCTGGTGTGCAGGAGAAAACAAAACATGCCTCTACAAAACTCTCCCGCCTTTTACTCTAGTACTTCTGTTAGGCTGTCAGGAACACACGTGGACAACACCCAGCTGTTCCCAAGTGCAGCGTCAATGGCACAACAACAGGTTAAGGATACAAGAACTTCAAAATGCCACAAGCTAAAAGAGGCAAGTAACAAGTGCTCCGCTGATTGGTGACAGTGAACTGCACACACTCAGACAATTCTCAGAGATGAGGTTTTGTTTAGACGTTTTTTATTTTCATCAAATCTTCTTCAAAATTTATAACTTAAACATAATAGTCTATTATTTCTAATGCCCTTAAAAATACCCTCTTTTTATAAAATTTTACAAATTAGCTTAGAAAACCCAGTGCAGATGAGTCTAACACAAATATAGAAAAACCCAAAAGGCTCAGCCTTTTAAACCCATGAGTATAATGATATGGATGGAGAATTAACCTTACTACAGAAGACTGAAAGGATAAACAACATCTACAGATTATTTCTACAACGGTTCCTCTAAGCCTTTAGTTGGGAACCATCTTTACCTTCTAGAAATGGTGAAAAGCACTACTGAAGGACTTTTTTCCTTTCAATTCCTCAGTTTGTATACCACGATATTATGGTATACTTTCATGGTTTTAAATATAAAACCAACTTGTTCTAATTTCCCAGTTTTATACTAAAAATTCAAAAGGAGAGCTAAAAGTTTCACTTAGAGAGGAAGTGCTTTGTATAGAGTTTCTAAGACCCAAGGTCAATTAGAAGCACTGAATGAATGAATGTTCTGAAACTAGCATTTTAAAATTCTTAGGAGTATAAACATCAAAGAAAAGAAATGTAGTTTTCTTGTGAATTGTGGGATGTTGGTTTAGGAGTAATGTAAAAGCAGCCTTTCAACAGCTTACCCATATCATTAGACCATGTTTTGGTGTTGGGGAAGCAGGGTTTGGGGGTGAAACCCAGGGCTTCACACAACAGGCAAGTACTCTGTCCCTGAGCTACATCCCATGTTGGCAAGTTTTAAAGCTGTGGACTAAAATAGTCTTTGTGGAATCAAATACTGGTTAGTTCAGAGGAAAAATAGAGCCTAGTTTTAATGATGTGGCAACTGGCTGGGAACAACTGATGCCATTTGAGAACTAGAAAAATACTCACCTATAAGGTGTCTTGGATTGGTGGATGTGCAAGGTGTAGTAGAAAACAGAAAAACTGTTATAGAGAAAAAAAGACAGTAGGCCAAATTACTGAACCAACCGTTTCAAACCACCTCTGACATGACCAGCACTCCTGCACACGTAAAATGACCATGTTCCAGTGTCTGTTCACACTCTTCATTTCCTCCTGGCTTCCTTCTTGACCCAGATATTACAGTCTCTTAACTAGGTTTTCTTTTCCTTAAGGTTTCTTTTTTCCATCATAAATTACTTATGCCAAATATCAAAAGCAAAACTCAGCTTACTGGAACTAGAGGTCCCCATTCAAGGGAGCACTAATGATATAAACTGCATTTATATTTATAGGAGTTCTAATTATCTGAAAAGAAGACTGAGGAGGCAGTACTCCAGCCACCAAACTAAAGTGTCTGAGGCAGAGCCCTCGCCTCGTGGGTCAGGCCCTCGGCTAGATTCCCCAGCACTACATGCATGTATGAAAGGTCTGCATTTTCTTTATTTTGGTAGCTCTAGGGATAAGATCCAGAGCTTTGCCCACATTTGCTCAGTGTCCTGCCAGCGGGTTATATACCCAGTCCTACTCATGCTTTAGGTAAGAATTTATAGCTTCATTACAAACCATTTGGTTTAAAAATTGAAATCTTTAAGTCTAGATTTAAAAAAAAAAAAATCAAATGCAAATGTGAATAAAGTAGAAAACTCAAAGCCAGATATGCTCTGAATTATCTAAGAGGGGCTATCACAGGCAAGAGGCAAACCACTTTATGTCATCAAGAAATGTCTAAGATTTCAGTTACTTAATATACTAAAATTATGAAACACAACTAAAAGTAAATATTGGAGGGCCTAAAACTCAATTTTTACAAAAAGCACTATATTTTAAAGCACTAATGAGTAGAATTTTTTTTCTATCTTGCTATCATAAGCTTACAGACTATTACCAGTGATTTACTCTATTAATATCATTTTACCATCCTTATAGCTAAGATACTGAGTATCTTCTGTGAAAACAAGGCACTGTATGACCTGCAGATCAAGAATTCAAAAAAAGGCACCATGTTTTTCTACCTAAGTACAAACCCAGCCAGTGATGAAGCACATCTATACTGTTTCTGAACTTGGCAACACTACAAAACAGCCTCTGTGAAAGTTAAGCTTGCTGATATTTTCATTCCATAAAGACTTCAAATCAGTAACTGTTACACATTCTGAAATAAGACAATTTAATTTGCTTACAAACTCAAGGAGAGTGTATGCCCCAGAAAAACTCAGACAACCATGTGAACAAACACAAAACAACCAGTGTGCACTTCAGGGGCACATACATTAAAACTGGAACACTACAGAAGATTAGCCTGGCCCCTGAACAAGGATGACATGCAAATTTGTGACGTGCTCCATATCTTTTGAAGGGAGGGTGGATATAAAACTGGGTAGGCAGGATAATAGGAAGGCTGTGGGAGGAGTTGGAGAGGGAAATAACATGGTCAAAATATAGGGGAAATTTTTTAAGTAAACTAAAAGGGGAAGACTGCACTAAGGTAAATATTAATTCTTTAATATTAGGGAGTCAACTGGCTTTCGCTGAGAACTTCCAGATATATTTTCTCTCTAGGAATAGAAAAATACTAAAACTTTCACCAAATAAAATATTTAATTCACCATTTCAAACTATTCATAACAATATACAGTATCTAAATTCCAAAGCTTTTGATAACCCACATAAAAAAGAGCTGAAGGTTTGGCTCAGTGTTTGAGACCACACATTGCTTTTCCTAAGGCCTGAGTTTGATTTTCAGCACCCACGTCAGGTGGCTTAAAACGCCCGAAACTGTGGGCCCAGGGGCTCTGACTTTTGACCCCTGTGGGCACTGTGTTCATGTGCACTTATACCCCCATCATATACAGATATTTAAAATAATTTTTAAATGTTTTAAAAAATAAACCACATATAAATAAATTCTATTTTAAAATATATTTAATAATATCTCTTTTAACAAAGATAAAATATAATATTCATTCATCCTTTTTTTTTAAAGATTTATTTATTATCTGTAAATACACTGTAGCTGTCTTCAAGAAGAGGGCGTCAGATCTTGTTACGGATGGTTGTGAGCCACCATGTGGTTGCTAGGATTTGAACTCCGGACCTTCGGACCTTCGGAAGAGCAGTCGGGTGCTCTTACCCACTGAGCCATCTCACCAGCCCCTCATTCATCCTTTTTTATTATTATTATTTTCTTTATTTACATTTCAAATGCTATCCCGAAAGTTCCCCATACCCCCCCCCCCCCCCCGCCCCCATCCTTTTTTTTCTAAGTCATTAATGAGAACAATACAAGAGACAGCATTTACATCTGAGAATAGAAGAGAGGTAGAATTACAGTTATTATTGTGTTTTGTTCTGTTTTTTGTCTTGTGAGTCTGGGGAGTAGATTAAAAGAAAAAGTTTCATGTAATTCAGGCTGGCCTTGGACTTGTTATATAGCCCAGGATAATGCTGAACTCCTGACCTACCTGTCTCTACCTCCATGTACTGAGACCGCAGGCATGCACTACCCACACTGACACTAGTTTTTAGCAAGTCTCTTACTATAGATTACTAACACCTCAGAATGTACTGCAGTGCTCAGTAACTAAGTGTGAACTTAGGTTCCAACCATGAATGTTCTAAGATTCCCCCTTCGCCTTGGGATACTATTACATGCTCAATAATGTAAGAGCAGCACATATACACACAGAGAATCATATTATGCCTACTGGTGCCAGACAAAGACTGCAAAGTACTGTATCTCAAAATATCTATTTAAGACCCAGAATGGTAATAGATTGGGGCGCATGTGTAAAATATAGGTTTCTAAAACCTATCCCAAACTCAGTAAAATAGGACCCCTGGGTCTGGAGTCAAAAATTAAGAAATTTCAGTAAATTCTCCAAGCAATTCTAAGACACACTAAATCTTAAACAATGAACTCTTCAGTAGGCACTAATTCCTCTAATTTATTTCTCTCCTAGTATTATAATGTATAAGTCGAGGCAGACAGGTGGGGAGAGGACGTTCTGCCTCTCACATACATACATTTTGTATGTACAGATACCTCTTACATGAGTATGTTTGGAAACAATAGCTAAGTAGTTAATACCGTCAGCACAGTGTAAAGAACACCACAGAGATTTGCCCTCCTCTCCATTTTCTCATGCGTAAGAACTACATTCCTTTAGAGGGTATTTAAGTCTTCTTCCCTTTTTGCATTTTCATGCTATACTATTACATATGCAGCTTATTTTGCATTAAGTATGTTAAAGGGAACCAGTGGGTAAAGTTGCTTGATCAAACCAGATGTAAATAAATAAGTAAATAAATGTAGAACCTCACATGCATTAGAGAAACGCATGCTAAGAGTAACTTGCCATAGACTGACTCTTCCATTACACATTCACTTTGAAGACACTCAGGACAGAGGCCTAGTCCCAAGGAGAGAAGGAAGAAAGGGAGGAAGGGGATAAAGAAAAAGCAACCTTTTAAATGCTATCATTTAGTATTGAACCACACCCACTACCCTAGGATTTGTTTTTCTTATCTACTTAGAACCAGATTTGCTGATCTTTATAAGTTATTTTTAAAAATCAGTTTTATTTAATAAGAGTATCTTTGTGGGGCTGGTGAGATGGCTCAGTGGGTAAGAGCACCCGACTGTTCTTCCGAAGGTCCAGAGTTCAAATCCCAGCAACCACATGGTGGCTCACAACCATCCGTAACAAGATCTGATGCCCTCTTCTGGAGTGTCT
>NC_034596.1:4237678-4253963 GCF_900095145.1 Mus pahari | reverse complement strand
AAAAAAAAAAAAAAAAAAAAAAGAGTATCTTTGTGGAGGATCTGTTGGAAAACTACTACATTTATAAACATTGATTAGCTGGTCCCCAGCAGTGTGCAGCAGTCTTAGTCTAGCTGTTCAACTGCCCAGGCCCAGTCAAGGCCTGGCCAAGCTGGTGCTTATTCAAGCATGAGTTCTGCATCTAAGAAACTTCTGTCTTGCACTGAGAAAATGACTTTTCTCAAACTACACAGCCAAATGGTGAAACCAAGGGTTTTTACTATTTTTCTCCTATCAATTGGTATCCTTTCCTCCACTTTCATCATCAACATTACCCCCCCCAAAAAAAAGAAAAGAAAAAGAAAGGCAGAAATGGTAAGAGAGCAAAAAAATATGAAGTTAGGATTCATATTTAGCCAAGTTCTGACTTTTCTAAAAAAATGCCAGGCTCCCAGTACTATAAAGCTACAGTTTATTACAAGGCGTCCTGAGTGCTCCTCATGTGTGCTTTACACACTAAACCTATAACCTGAGCCTCAATACACACAAACCAGATACACACCAGGCAACTACTGAACAAAGACTCTCGTTTTGAAAATGGTTCTCTTTTAATGTGACTTTTTAAAAAAGTGCCATACACTTTACCTCCAGCCAAATGCTCTTACTTCAGCCCTCCAGAGTCCAGAAATTACAGGTATTAGCTAACCCAACCCACCAAAATTATTTAAAGAGACGGGATTTGGGAAGGGGTGGGAAAGAAAATTTACTGGGTAAAGTTTTTACTACCCAAGTATGTATGAGGGAGCTGCTGACTTTGAAGACACACATAGGAGAATGAGCTTATAATCTCAGTGTTGGGAGGCAGAGAAAAGAATATACTTGAAGCTTTCTGGCCAGCCAATTTAGCTTAATCACTTAGAACCAGGTTCCAGTAAGAGAACCTACCTCAAAAATAAGGTGCAAGGCTCCTAAGAAATAACACTGGAGGTTAACTTCTGCCCTCAACAGGCACCAATCATGCACGAACATGCACAAAGAGAAAACAAAGGAGAGAAGAGGATCCCGCTGGACCTACCGCCCTGGTTGATCTTATTTGTCAGGGCAGAAACTAGTGCACTGACAATAGTTAACACATCGTCCTCCTTTGACACTAGCTTATCTTTCATTTGCTTGATAGTCAGATATAAAAGCCATAACAAGAAGAGGTTACAAACACAATAGTTTCTATCGTAGATGGGACTTTTTCTTCCTTTATATTGTAATTATCAGTATAAATAAACAAAGTTGGCTGAAAATTTAGCTCAGTGAAAGGGCACCAGCCACACACATATGCACAAAGTCCTAGGTCTGATCTTCATCACGGCAAAGCTAAAAATATAATACAGAAAGAAAACAAACATGAAAGTTTAATCATTCCCAATTATACAGATTTCTGCCCCTAAGTCAAAGCAACCATTCATGAGCAGATCACACACACGCACACACATGGTCTATATTTTCCCATCTCACCCTGTGTAAACCAGCCTCATCTCTGTTGGTGGCCTCATAGGACATACATGACTTGTTTTGCAATGCCCCATTACAGAATTTTGTTTGATCTATGAATTATGTATGTTAGCATGCACAAGGCTAAAAGGATGGCTCAGGCTGCTCTTCCAAAGGACCTGGGTTCAACTCCCAGCACCCTCATGGCAGCTCACAGCTATCTGTAACTCCAATTTCAGGGGACCAGACACCCTTATACAGACATACATATAATCAAAACACCAAAGCACATAAAATATAAAAGTAGAATAAAATATAATCATGACACAAAGTCATCATTAATATCCTTCTGCATCTGACAATGAATTGTTATAGCTAATAAGTCTTTAGGAGGCAAATTCTAGACCAAAAGGTTATACCTACTTTATATTTAATAACAAAAGCATAACAATACTCTAAAAATATATAAATTTACATTTCCATTTAACTAAATACAAATCTCAAACATCTCCAGCATTTCTAGAATTAATTTTTTTAAGTTTTTGTTAATTTAAACAAAACTTGTGATTTTCATGTATATGTATGTGGAGGTAAAAATCTATTAACTGGTTAGTTGTTTTTTGAATCTCCTTATAAATATAAACCATATTCTTTTCTTTTTTTTCCTTTTCTTTTCTCTTTGGCAGAGGTTGGAGGAGAATAAGATAGGTACTCACAATATAATCTGGTATTATCGTGAATTCTTGATTGCCCTGCCTCAGCTTTCTGAATGCTGAAAATAATATGTATACCACTATATCTTCTGTATTTTGCAAATTTTTATGTTAGACTACTTTTTTACTGTTTTGTTTTGTTTTGTTTGTTTGTTTTTCGAGACAGGGTTTCTCTGTGTAGCTCTGGCTGTCCTGGAACTCACTTTGTAGACCAGGCTGGCCTCGAACTCAGAAATCTGCCTGCCTCTGCCTCTGCCTCTGCCTCCTGAGTGCTGGGATTAAAGGCATACGCCGCCACGCCCGGCTGTTAGACTACTTTCTTTATCTTTCCTGATTTAAATACTATTTATATTTAAGAAATTTGCTCTTGACATATGTATAAAAATATATTTTTCACCAGACATCTATTAATTTTAGTTGAGATATACATTGCTATGTGAAACTTAAATTTTTCTGTAGACAAATTCCATTATTTGGGCTCTAGCTTTTGTATATTGTTTAGAAACTACTTTCTTAGGCAATGATAATAAGTATATGGTCTTGTGAATTCTCCTAGCTGCAGTTCCAAAGCTCATCTAGAATTTGTTTGCATTTACATAACAAATAGGAAATTAAATTGTCTTGTTTTTCTATTGTCTTTAGTTAAATCCATCTGAAACCTTGTGTTTTTGCACCCGTCCATTTTGTTCCCAGAAATAACAAGTGAGACTTCTTATATATGAATAAATGCTTAAGTTAATAACTTTGGCACTCTTTCCCAATTAGCTCATATCTTAATTATCCATCTATTTTATTCAAAGCCATGCCACAAGGCTGGTTACCTGGTCCTCAATTTCACATGACCATCTTCTTCTGTGTCTGCATGACTCTCCCTGCACTTGACAACAAAAGTTTCAGAATTCCTCTCTCTGTTGGGTGTCCCACCTTCTAATCCTGCCTCAGCTCACTGGCCAATCAACAATTTATTGATGGGTGAATGCTATTACACAGTACACAAGAGATTACCTCAACAATTGTCCCTGTTAGGGACAGCCAGTTTTTAAAAAGCACTCACTAAGCAACCCATTTCTTCTATGTTACTGATAGGAACTGCATTTGTAGCCATCAATATATGCTATTTCTACAGAGGTCAGGATGTGTGTTCTGTTTGTTTGTTTTTGTCTTTTTGGTCCTTTAATTTATCTATCTGTTCTTGTGCCAGTACACTTTTCTTCTTCTTTTTTTTTTTTTAAACAATTTTTTCTTTTTTTTATTAGATATTTTCTTCATTTACATTTCAAATGCTATCCCCTTTCCTAGTTTCCTCTCTGAAAGCCCCCTAACCCTCCCCCCTCCCGCCCTGCTCCCCAACCCACCCATTCCCCCTTCTGGCCCTGGCATTCCCCTGTACTGGGGCATATAATCTTCGCAAGACCAAGGGCCTCTCCTCCCAATGATGGCTGACTAGGCCATCCTCTGCTACATATGCAACTAGAGACAGGAGCTCAGGGGGTACTGGTTAGTTCATATTGTTGTTCCTCCTATAGGGATGCAGACCCCTTCAGCTCCTTGGGTATTTTCTCTAGCTCCTTCATTGGGGGCCCAGTGTTCCATTCAGTAGAGCATCCACTTCTGTATTTGCCAGGCATTGGCATAGCCTCACAAGCGATAGCTATATCAGGGTCCTGTCAGGAAAATCTTGTTGGCATATGCAATAAGTGTTTGGGTTTGGTGGTTATTTATGGGATGGATCCCCAGGTGGAACATTCTCTGAATTGTCTTTCCTTCAGGCTCTGCTCTGAACTTTGTCTCTGTAACTCCTTCCATGGGTATTTTGTTCCCCATTCTAAGAAGGATCAAAGTATCCACACTTTGGTCTTCCTTCTTGAGTTTCATGTGTTTTGCAAATTGTATCTTGGGTATTCTAAGTTTCTGGGCTAATATCCACTTATCAGTGAGTGCATATCATGTGTGTTCTTTTGTGATTGGGTTACCTCACTCAGGATGATANCCTCCAGATCCATCCATTTGCCNAAGAATTTCATNNATTCATTGTTTTTAATAGCTGAGTAGTACTCCATTGTGTAAATGTATCATATTTTCTGTATCCATTCGTCTGTTGAGGGACATCTGAGTTCTTTCCAGCTTCTGACTATTGTAAATAAGGCTGCTATGAACATAGTAGAGCATGTATCATTACTACAAGTGGTGGGAACATCTTCTGGGTATATGCCCAGGAGAGGTATTGCTGGATCTTCCGGTAGTACTATGTCCAATTTTGATACTGTAAGTTTTCCAATAACAATGAAGTCACAATCAATATGTGTAACCTTAATGCAGCCTTCCCAATACTTAATTCCCTCAATGTTTGAATCAATTGTCTTGACAATGATCTATCACTTTTTTAACTAAAAGGCTCCATTTAGCGATGTTTTCTCTGTGGCTGCAGTCTAAGGAGGTACTCTGTAAGTCTTTGAAAGGCTGTAGCTGCTATTTTGCTAGTCTCTCAGCTTTCTTCCTCTCCTATGCTTGGAACACTTTAGCATCAGAATGATAGTATTCTTTAAAATGATCCACCTATAAAACTGCCTCGGTTGAGTGCTTTGATAACACTTTTTCAAATTCTTCTACAATTAGTGCTGTTTAGAGTCTCTCTTTTCTAGAGTCAATTTTGGTAATTTATACTTTCCTAGTCCATCATTTGGATTTACTTGAAATGACACTGAATAATTCTCTTACTTGTACAAACCTGCAAAATTCTCTCATCCAGAAGGAAAAATGAGCAAACATCAAAGTAAATGTTACTGGAAAAAATTCACAGCTAGGATGTGTCAAAATGAGAACAAAATACTGGTATCCAGTTTTATATTAGGACCAAAGAATTTAAAAAGAAACCTTTAAACAAAGCTCTATAATACTGCTAATTGCCAGAGAACTGTAAATCAAAGACAAATTAAGCTGAAACCACTATAAACTTTTTAACAAACATGCATTTCCTGCTGCAAAAGTGCAGTCTGAGAACAACTTTCAGTTAAATAACTACAACACAGTTACCAAGTACTTATAAATGGCACCTCTCCAGCTATAAAAACCAGACAAAAATAGACAAAACATTCCAGTACAAGTTGACATTCATCTTATTTACTGGAAACATGAATATTTAAATGTTTAACAAGCACTTCCTGATGAGTATACTCTTACACATCTGAAATCCCAGTTACAAAGGAGACTGAGACTACGACTTCCAGGCCCATGCGAGCGGCTAAGCAGAACACTCTCACAAAAATGAAGGACAGACTGAAGAGATGGCTCTCTAGTCAAGTCCTTGCCAAATCAGCCAACTGGAAGTCAGATCACCAGAACCCATAGATAAGCCAGGTGGGTATCTTTAGTTACAGCCTCAGAGGGCAGAGTCAAGGAAAGTGGCGAGCAAGATTGTCTATACTGGCAAGCTCTGGGTCAGGTAGGGAATCCTACCTCATTGAATAACTTGGAAGTTCTACCCAGGATATATCCCAACATCAACCTAAAGACTCCACATGAATTTGTACCCACAATTGTACCCACGCACATGAAAACAGGCATGCACACACAGAGATAAAAAAAATGGAAAAAGACAAAAGGGGGGGGGACCTAATAAGCTCCCACTATGTACGTATGTGTAAAGATACAGAAATGGTTATCACATGGCCACCCTTAGCTCAAAAATTTATTTCCCTCATCCCTTCCATGTTCCAGAATGATACTGTTTATAATGTATTTTTGTCTATATATAAAATCCTCAACAAATGTAAATAGCCAACCCTGACTCAAAAATCCAAAAAAGAAGAAAAAAAATGTAAATCACCCCATCTATATATAGCCTTGCTTCATAAGCCACAGGATTTCATAAGAATTAAAAATCAAGGAAACATAAATATGCACAGTTTAATTACTATCACTAGTCTATCATAAATCCTGACATGGCAACTAAGGACTGCTCCCCTTCTTATGGTGAGGCTCTAAGTTAAAGACATCTAAAACATCTTTGAAACTACAACTTTGAAAAGAGGGTCCAAAAGAGGCAAAACACTTTTTTTTCTTTTATAAGACATTACATTTTCAATAAGGATGTATCATAGAAAAAAAACATAATGAGCTCATTTTTAAAGTATTATTTACCATACCAACATAAAAATATTAATAAATACCTAATGAAAAGTTAATATTTACTATACTCTGAAAAATCAAATCTTATATACTATGTGCAATAATAACAAGACAAAAGCAATGTACAAGCCTACCTGTGCACATGATTCTTCAGGTGTTTTGGCACTGACTGAGTAAAGTGCTGGGAGATCGAGCCGATGCACAGAAAATCTTTCTAGTGTATGCAAAAGTGCTGGAGCAAGGTGCGAAGTTTGTCCTGAACCTCGTTCTCCAGATAGCAACAATCGAGGCCTATAAGAGGTTGGCTGATGATACGGTGACCTATAATACATAAGAATAATTTTAAAATTATATGTTCTGAATGTTAATATTCATGAAATTGCAGGGAACTACTCCTCTTATAAGACTAAAACTTCAAATTCATAAAAACCTCTTTTAGTATAGTCATCTTTTTCATTAATCATGATTCTAAAATATTGACTATCTGTGACTATAATAATAACCAATATGTTAAAGTATAAAAAACAGAAAATATTATATATTAGCTTGGAGAGAGCAAGACTGTATCATTTAGCTATTAGTCAGACAGCAAAGGTCCCAACCAAGAAGCAGACCTGGGACAGGAAAAACCTAGGGAAACATGGAGATCTGAAGATCACTGCAGATGTAACACTTAGGAAAGAAATCTTAAAGCTGGGCATGGTGACTCATACTTATAATCCGGGCATTTATGAGCCAGAAGTCTGACCAGGGTGTGCTACATAGTGAGTTCTGGCTGCCTAAGCTACAACCCCACAACCCACCAAATCAAAATATGGTTAAAAGGCTAAATTTTATATTAAATGTATTTTTTCACTGCTATGTTCTATGCCTCCCCACAAAGTCATTTTGAAACATAATTACTGTGATAGTAACAAAAGATAGGACAATTAACAGGTGGTTATGAAGATAAAGTGTTCTTAAAACTAGACATGGTAGTCCATATCTTTAGTCCCGGCATTGTGAAGGCAAAGTCAGAGTCTCTGAGTTTTGAGGACAGCCTGGCTAGTCAGGGATACACGGTGAGAGACTGTCTCAAAATAAGAGCTTTACAAAGGGTTCAGGAGAATGAGCTAGTCGTGCTAGTGTACTCGGCCAGGTAAGGAGACGGAGCCTCCAAGGAACAGCCTTGGTAGAGAGATGAGGCCCTTATCAGAAGTCAGTGCCTTGGCACCGTCAGCCTCTACCTGCGAAATTGTACTGTTTATAAGTTACCCAGTTTAACGAGGGAAAGTGGGCTGAAATGCCACAATTTTTTAATAGAAAAAAATTTTCTGTGATGGCAATTTATGTTTTTGCTACAATAAATACTAACAGCTCTTGCTAGAAAAAAGAAAAATATATTAAAGGAAATCTGATTTTTATTTTCAATGTTCTCTATTACAACTAAAACAAATAAATAAGTTAGAAGGCTAGAAAGATGGCTCAGAGGTTAAGAGTGCATATCATCTTGCATTAATACCTGAGTTTAGTTCCCCACAACCACAATATGCAGCTCATAGCCACCTGAAACTCCAGCCCCAGGGCATCTGCTGCCTTCTCTGGGTTCTATGGGAACCTGCACACTCTTGTTCATAAATGCATACACACAAACATAAATAAAGTAAAACCTTTTCAAATAAAATAAAGAATAAAACAGATCTACTCACTACAACACTGCAAACTCTAAGACAATGCACAAAGCATAAAGAAAAATGAAGTGCATAGAAAGAGATAGAGAAAAAACTGCTATCTCCAGAGGAAATGATAAAGCACTAAATACAAGAGTATCACTAGTGGTATTAGACCCTACCAGCAGAGAAACAAGACAAAAGGCAGAGGAAGAAAAACCAGGTTTACTAACTGCTTTACATGTTCCATGTAAAAAAGCAAATAAAGAAAGATCCTACTCATAAATGCAAAGGCAATATAAAAGGTAACACAATGACAAATAATCTTAGCAAAAAGCATGAAGTTCAGCCAATACAAAAGCCAATACATGAAGATGCCAATTGTTAAAAAAAAACATTTATGCTTTACTTTATATATTTGATAAGTTCTAACAAAAAATCCTACAGAATTTGGGAAGGGAAAGATTAAAACTTACTCTCAACATTATCTAAAATTATAAGAACATCAAGAAATTTGAGAGGGATATACTAATTTAGATCAAACACTTTGGTATCAAGCACTTCATATAGCTATCTTCCTCAACTGTAGTTTTGAGAGTCTCACTATGTAGCCCATGAGAGACTTCAACTCACAATCCTGCTTCATTCAGCCTTAAAGTCCTGAGATTACATGTGTCATCTCTCACCTATGACCTCAACTTTCCTTAAAACTCTAGAAAATATATAGTTTTATTTTATTAATCAAATGGGAAAACCAAAGCTCAGAGCAGTTAGGTATAAGATGGTACAAAACGGGAACAGAGTTCAAACTCCCATTCAGGATCTCGCAATATCTGACAGACATTCAAAGGCCCAGGATTTGAACACTAGAAACACAAATCAAACAAACAAAAATAATGCATCTCATTCAGGTCTATGATCGCAAAACCCTCATTCATACTACATTAAGATGTAACATGCAAATATAAAAGCAACAATTAGAAGAAAATAGAATATACAAAAAAAAAAAAAAAAAAAGAAAGAAAGAAAGAAAGAAACAAGGAGTCAGAGAGATGGCTCAGCAGTTAAGAATACTGACTGCTCTTCCAGAGGTCCTGAGTTCAAATCCCAGCAACCACATCTGTAATGGGATCTGAGGACCTCTTCTGGTGTGTGTGTAAAGATAGCTGCAACATACCCATTCATTCATTAAATAAATAAATAAATAAATGAGCAAACAAACTAAAGAAGCACAGGACAGCAATGCACTGCTTGGCATGCAAGGATTAGGACCTGAGTTCAAGTTCTAGAACCCATTTTTTTAAGTGATGTAGGTTTGTGACCCCAGCACAGGGTGGAAACAGGGGAATCCCTGTGGCTCACTGGCCATACAATAAGTCTAGCCTTGTTCAAAAAAAAAATGGCTCCTGAGTAAATGACTCCTGAGTGTGGCATTGAAGGATGTCCTCTGACCTCCACACACACGCACCTGCACCTACGTGAACATACAAATGCACAGAATAAGGATACAGAATGGGCATCACAGGAAACAAATCACATTAATTGAAGAATTTTATACAAGAACAGCAGCACATGGAGTGAAGAGATGGCGCAGTAGTTAAGAACATGTATTGCTCGCCGGGCGTGGTAGCGCACGCCTTTAATCCCAGCAATAGGGAGGCAGAGGCAGGCGGATTTCTGAGTTCGAGGCCAGCCTGGTCTACAAAGTGAGTTCCAGGACAGCCGGGGCTATACAGAGAAACCATGTCTCAAAAAACAAACAAACAAACAAAACAAACAAACAAAACAAAAAACAAAAAAACAAAACAAAAAAAAAAAGGATATGTACTGCTCTTGCAGAAGAACAAGGTTCAATTCCCAGCACCATCATGATGGCTTACAACTGTCTTTAACTACATACAGATCCAGACGATCTGAATCCTTCTGACTTTCATAGGCACTAGGCACACATGTGATGCACATACATACACACAGGCAAAATATTCATACACATAAAATATAAATAAATCTAAAAATTTTCAAGAAGAAAAGCAGGACAAATATGGAATAATAATGGGTTTTAAGTTTTCAAATATAAGCATTCAAAGTCCCATTTCACAGCATAAAAAAAAAGTAAAGTATGCTCTAAAAATACAGACAAAATTTCCATATGTAAATATTCTATATGTATATTCATTTTTGTATGTTTCCATTTTTCTGAGGGTGTTTGCAAGTAGTATGTGGTATCTGAGCATGCAGAGGCCGGAGGAAGGTGTCAGGAACCTTGCTGTCTTTATCACTCTATCAACGGCCTTGAGACAGGTCTCTCACCAAACTGAAAGCTCACCATTTCAGCCATGCTGGCTAGCCAGTAAGCTCCAATCTATCTGTTTCCTTCTCCCAATGCCAGATTTATAGGCATGCACAGTCACACCCAGCTTTTTCTTTTAATGTATGAGTTTTAGGGACTCAAGTTCAGATCCTCAGATTGAATAACAAATACTTTTACCCACTGAGACTTCTTCTCAACCCAATACAGGACACATATTGGGGTGATGTCTGCACTGAAGATCAAATCCAGAGCCTCAAGCATTCTAGACAGACATTCTACCATTAAGCCACACATCGAGCCACAATAAATTTTTAATTTAAAAAAAAAGGAAAATCTTAATAACTAAAAAAATTATAATCTGAACTATAAATCAAAATGAGACAAATATTTTAACATAAACAAAAATGAGGCAACACTGAACCAGGAGGATGGTAGGGTTCACACACCTGGGCTACGCAGTAAGACCCTATTATCAACAAACAAACAAAATTGGAATGACTTTTAATGTCCGAAGAATTTATGCACATAGTATAACAAAAAGAAAAAAATTGCCCCCAAACCTCCCTTTATGGACAAAGAGCATACACAGACATCACAGGGAAAATAGAAGGTAATAATTTTAATATTTAATTATCCAATTACTGTAGAATGTCTATAATGCTGAATATCTTACTCCAAGAAACTAAACACCATTATTATCAGAGTCCAAGATGAATGGAATTTGGTCAAACTGGAAATACACAAACTGCATTTATGTATAATTAACAAGTAGAGTTCTTTAATACCACTAAAGGAGAACCCAATTAGTATTCATGGGTTTTCCGGGGAAAAATGCTACCATCACCGAAATCAGAATAGATCAGAGGTAGAATGAATTTCATGAAAAAAAAAAATTATAAGCGAATGACGAGGGGATCTATTGAAGCAGCTTATTTAAGTTATAATGGAAGCTTCCTTTCCACTATTGAGCAATGAAGAGATAAAGGTAATGGGGTTGGGAAAAGAAGGGGAGGCACCATCAAACTCCAAAGGCCATGTTAAAGTTTAAATATACACTAAAGACAATAGGAAGCATGGCTTTAGGTTCCATACCCACGAAATCCACCAAAGTATTAGAGGAGAAAATGATCCTATATTAAAGATGCCAAACTTTTTTTTTTACTAGTCACTAAATAACAACTACTGAAATAGCATCTACATTATTTTAGAGATTCTAAACTGGAACTGAGAGATGATTTAAAGCATGAGAGGATATTGAAGGGTTATGTGTAATTGTTAGTTTTTATTAACATACAAGACTTGAGCACTCACAGGTTTTAGCATCCATCATGAGCTGCAGAGGTACAAGTGAACATGTTTTAAAATGGAACTCCAGTTCAGCATATCAATATGTGAGAGGAAGGACTTGACAGAAGGCAAATGGGGAAAAGATAACATGAGGATGTCTAACTGAAACCCAGGTATGATATGTTAATGACAGGTTAAATTAGAATATAAGCAGAAAAAGAAAAAGGAAATGCCCTGAAATGACTTTGATTTAACAATATAAAACAAAAGGACTTTGTCGATGATTAGATAACAGGAGGAAAACATGAAGGATGGTGCCAAGCTTTAGTTGAGAAACTAAATGGAGCATGACTCCCAAGTCTTGGGACAAAGTAAGACAAAGAAAAGCAGCAGCTAGCCGGGCTTGGAAGCAAAATCTGGCTTGAGAAGGAAGTTGCTATCATTTACACAGAAATAAAAAATTTAAATAGCAAATACTTTATCTGACAGATGAACAAAATAAAAATTAATTTTTTTTATTTTTTTTTAAAGATTTATTTATTATATGTAAGTACACTGTAGCTGTCTTCAGACACTCCAGAAGAGGGAGTCAGATCTTGTCAAGGATGGTTATGAGCCACCATGTGGTTGCTGGGATTTGAACTCCGGACCTTTGGAAGAGCAGTCAGGTGCTCTTACCCACTGAGCCATCTCACCAGCCCATAAATATTTCTTAACTGTCCATTTTAGTTCAAATAAAAAGCAATAAAACTTAAAATTAATTTTAATTGCAATTATTAGTAAGACAGTAGGAAAATTGGTATTCTTACAGTTAGGCAAAATACAGAAGG
Organism: Mus pahari; assembly: GCF_900095145.1. NCBI lineage: Eukaryota > Metazoa > Chordata > Mammalia > Rodentia > Muridae > Mus > Mus pahari. The sequence continues at coordinate 4,241,581 of NC_034596.1, read as the reverse complement.
GAAAAATGCTCACTTTATGGCAGGTCTAAATATGCCAAGTTCAAAAATATTCTATAACTCATGTTACCACCAAAGACGCATTTATCTTTTTCCACTCTGTACCTGCTTTAATAATACTCATCCTCTGTCCATCTGTCAGTCTGTCTGCCTATCTATCATTTACAAAATATTGAGTGAGTGGATGAACACATGAAGAATAAGTTAATGACTCAAGTGTTTCTAAGCTGCCTGGTCTATAATGATTCACGTAGTTAGATAATTAATACTGAAACACACAACTAGAGGTGTGACTGTACAGTACAACATTTGCCTCAGTGTGCATGGAGCCCTGGCTTCACTGCCTATAACTGCCAGAGAACAGGAAAACGGCTCAAAATGAACAAAGGTAAGAAAACAGCCCCTCACATGGGGTGGAACCAGGAAGTGACTCCATCTAGAAAACAATTCAGCCACTTACATCAAGATTTTAAGTAAAAATACCTTTGATACAGATCTGTTTTTAAATTTTACCTGAAGTTCTGAATGAGATAATGTTATACAGACATATACTTACAAAGATGTCTAGGGCAGTATTATTTAAAAAAAAAAAAATCACCAAAAACTTCAGATTATATAAAAGTTGGTAAATGGGGCTGGCGAGATAGCTCAGCAGGTAAGAGCACCAACTGCTCTTCCAAAGGTCCTGAGTTCAAATCCCAGAAAGTACATGGTAGTTGACAGCAACCCATAATGAGATCTGACGCCCTGTTCTGGTGCGTCTTAAGACAGCTTCAGGATACTTATTTATAATAATAATAAATTAATCTTTGGGACAGAGAGAGCAGGGACTGAGTGAGCAGGGTTGACCAGAGCAAGCAGAGGTTCTAAATTCAATTCCCAACAGCCACATGAAGGCTCACAACCAACTGTACAGCTACAGTATACTCATATACATAAAATAAATAAATCTGTGAAAAAAAGGTGGTAACTGAAAAATGGTGAAACATCTAAACAATTACATACTATGTATGTGTTTGGTTTTGTTTAAGACAGGGTTTCTCTGTGTGGAGCCCTCTATATAGACCATTCTGGCTATGAACTCACAGAGAACCTCCTGCACTCCCTCCATGTGCTGAGATTACAGGCGTGCACCACTGTGCTGGTTTTACTAGGAATAGCCCTCATAGACTCATGTGTCTGAATGCTTGGCCTGGGGAGTAGCACTACTAAGAGGTATAGCTTTCCTGGAGTAGGTGTGGCCTTCTTGGATGAAGTGTATCACTGTGTAGGCAGGCTTTAAGGTCTTGTAGATCAAGATTTAGAACTCTCAGCTCCTTCTCCAACACAGTATTTGCCTGAATGCCACCATGCTTCCTGCTATGACAATAATGGAGTAAACTGAGAAACTGTAAACCAGTCTCAATTCCTCTATAAAAGTTACAATGGTCATGTCTCCTCTGAGCAATGGAAACCCTAACTAAAACAGCCACCATGCACAGCTCGAAAATTAGATATGTAGTTTTTAAGACGTGTGTGTATATGTATGTATGAATGAGTATGTGTTTGCTTATTTATGCGTGTGAATATATGTGTCCCCATTTATCTTGTTTTTTGAGAGACTCTCTTGTTGGATACTAAGACTTGCCAATTAGGCTTGACTAAATAGCTAGAGGGCCCCAAGGTATTGTCCACCTCTACCTGCCCAGAGCTGAGACCACAGTGCATGCTGCTGTGCCTAGCATTTTATATGGGTGCTAGAGATCAGACCTTAGGTCCTCATGCTTAGGGTGCAAGCACTTTACCAACTGCACCTAGCCCTGTATGTAGAAATCTTAGAAGAACATTAAACATATCCTAATATGAAATTACATTCACAAAATAATGGATATAAACAATAAATCACAGTACTGGTGATCTGCTCAGCAGTTAAGAGCACTTGCAGCTTTTCCAGAGGAACTGAATTTAGCTCCCAGCACCCAGCTCCAGGAGATTCAACATTCTGGCCTCTGCAGGCATTCACATACATGTAGTATTCACACACATGTAGTATACACACATGTAGTACACACACAAATATAAATCAAATTACTTTAAAAGCAAGTTACACTAACTTGAGGTTAGAAATAATGCATAGGTCTTATCATATGCATAAATAGAACATGAAAGTGTGGTCACAAAACTTTAAAAACTTTTACCTTCAGCTACTGAGGGTTTAATTCTTACTTTCCTCTTTATGTTCTTTTTTATTACTTGAATTTTTTATCAAGTATAACAACTTTCTAATCACTAAAAAAAAAAAAAAAATCTACTTTCATTTGTAGAACAGAAAGCTCTGTTTCTAACCCACAACGTTAATACAAAGTAAGAAAAAAGCCTATTTTCATCCATGTCTTTCTCTTACACAGTGCTAAACTACTGACATGTAGCTTTTCTTAGCTCTAAAAAACAGACGTCTGCACTGTTTTGTGAAACAATCCCAGAAACCTGGCAATAAGGCCCAGGCTGTGTTCTTACCACTGCCTTGCTCTGCATTGACCTTTCATACTAATACATGCTACTCAAACAGGAAGCAAAAGCAAAATCCATGTATACTCCCTGCTAAAAACCATTATTTTCATCTGCATGATTCTTGAAAAAAAATCATATGGTCAAGTAGCTCAATGAAAATATAATCAATCAAGTTCAAAAATAAATTTTAAGCCAGCACTTGGGAGGTGAGACAAAAGGACTGCTGCAAATTTATGGTCAAATCTGGGGGCACATGGTGAATTTAAACTAGGTAGGGCTACAAAACAAAATCTTATCTCAAAAGAAACAAAATAATAAATAAGGAACTTAATCAGTTTGGAGTATGGTGGGAAATCCCAGGAAACAAACAGCACAGAGCCAGGGCCTACAACTCACGGGAAACAACCCCTGGACGTTTACAGTGTTCCACCTTCCTCCTCCATAAAATGACATCACATATACATGGCTCATGTACACAGCACACAGCTAGTTTGCTGCAAGTTTCAGGTGCTATTGCCACCCCCACATTCTCACAGGAGCATGAATTGTGACTAAGCATCCTATGATGCTTTCCTGCCCTTCTCAGCAGAAACTTTACTTGCATGAAACACAAAACAACAACAAACTAATAATAAAATGTCTTCAGACTAAAGTAAGTTGTATCTAGCTCCTTCTTGTGCTTTTAATATCAAAAATAAGTCCGGGCATACCAGATACAAACAGAAAATGCTTTGAATGGGTATATAAAGGGATAAACTAATGAAGTTATCTAAAACGAAAAGCACCATGCCAGGTCCCCATTGCTCCAGCATATGGGTGGGAGAGGCAGGAAGAGAAGTTTGAGGCCAGCTTTAGCATCTTGGTGAGTTTAAGGCCTCCTGCCTTAAAAGGGGGAGAGGGAAAGCTTGCTCTAGAAAAGAACTCAATTGGTAAACTGAAATAGCTGTGTAAAGAAAGCTAAAATTAAACAAATTCTTCTAGAAAAGCTGAAATAAACCAATAAACCAGACCAGCGGCAGCACACATCAAACCAGAAGCAGAATAATCCTTTAAAAAGCAAACAGCATACAAACACAGGAGTGGAAACAAACTTCTGTGTTCCTTTACTGGCAGGATCTATCTTGCAACAGACTGATCATTTTTTACCTCTGCTAATGTATAATTCAAATTTAAACTAAAAGTAAAAAGTCAGCACACATACATGCAGACATGCTAGTTGGGTAAAAAGCAGAAAAAAGTATTTATTTGCCTGTAACTATCAACAAAACAGACTAACAGAAAGCTAGTGTTAGAAAGCCTAAGAAGCCGGGCGTGGTGACGCACGCCTTTAATCCCAGCACTCGGGAGGCAGAGGCAGGCGGGTTTCTGAGTTCCAGGCTAGCCTGATCTACAAAGTGAGTTCCAGGACAGCCAGGG
>NC_034596.1:4218592-4237436 GCF_900095145.1 Mus pahari | reverse complement strand
ATTCCTCTATTGAGGGACATCTGGGTTCTTTCCAGCTTCTGGCTATTATAAATAAGGCTGCTATGAACATAGTGGAGCATGTGTCCTTATTACCAGTTGCAACATCGTCTGGGTATATGCCCAGAAGAGGTATAGCTGGATCTGCCAGTAGACTTTATATACCCCAGTACAGGGGAACGCCAGGGCCAAGAAGTGGGAGTGGGTGGGTAGGGGAGCAGGGCAGAGGGCGGGGGGGTATAGGGGACTTTCGGGATAGCATTTGAAATGTAAATGAAGAAAATATCTAATAAAAAAAAACTGGAAAAAAGAAAAGAAAAGAAAAGAAAAGAAAGGCTCCCTGCGAGCAGACAGGGAAGGTGTGGGAACAAAGACAAAGGAACTTCCTGACAGGAAGAGGTTGTCATAAAGAAACACATCCAGGAGAAGAAAGCAGATGGAAGATATTTAAGCTCACTTTTAAAACATGATCAACAACAAAAGAGTTAACAATGCATACATATAGTCAAACCAACACTTCATCCTGATCTACAAGGGAGAAACTTTAATTCAGGCTGAAGGCTTAAACTTGTTAGGTTTTAAAAATTACTTGAAACAACACTGAAGAACAGCCAAACACGGTAACTCACATCTGTGGTCCCAGCATGTGAAGGCTGAGGCCGGAAGATTATCACAAATTTGGACAAGCCTGGACTAACTACAAAGTGAGTTATAGGCCAATCTAAGGTACATAGTAGACTGTGTCTTTTTTAGAAAGACTAAAAGAAAAGGAGAAAGAGGAAAAAAAGGACGACATGTAAAAGCAGTCTCCTTGGCACAAGGACTATTAAACCTACCAGACTGAAGCTTGAGGCCTGTAACTATGGTACTGATTATGTAAGTGGAAGAGTGGTGCGTTGGTATTTGAAAATTACTTGGTCTCTTAATTTAAAATTACATTTGCACTATAACACAGACAGTAAAAAGATAAAGTAGAAAAATAGTAAAACTCAAATTACAAAAGTGTAAACTAATGCTCTGTTAAGAATCAAAATGTTATTTAATTACTGAGCAATTTCTAATTCAAAATCTCTTTAGTAGCTTTGGAGTTTCTAAACCTTCATCTAAAACTTTATCACAAGTTAATGTGCCATGGGAGATGGTAAATATTTCTTTTTTTTTTTTTTTTTTTTTAAGATTTATTTACTATTATGTTTAAGCTGACTTCAGTTACACCAGAAGAGGGCGTCAGATCTCATAATGGTGGTTGTGAGCCACCATGTGGTTGCTGGGATTCGAACTCAGGACCTTTGGAAGAGCAGTCAGTGCTCTTACCCACTGAGCCATCTCACCAGCCCCTAAATATTTCTTAACTGTCCATTTTAGTTCAAATAAAAAGCAATAAAACTAGGGACATTGAGTTGATTTCTAAAGGTAATAATCCTTCCCCATCTCCAAAATAAAGGAACATTATTTCCCATAGACAACTTAGTATATGACAGTCTCTTTCTTGAGAAAAGTAAACATTACATGATCAACGACATAATTATTACCTCACACCAAAAACAAGACACAATAAACGCTTTCTGAATTGTGTGCAAACAAAGAAAAATATCTTAAGAATATAAACACCAGCAAAGTATACTGTGTTCTAGAAATGTAAGGCAGAAAAGCCATTCTAGCTTACTCACATTGTAAAGTGGAGATAAGGTTTAGTGACAGCAGCAGCTGGCGATGACTTCTTTGGTGATCCCGAGTGACAACTCATCTCAAAAATTGATAAAGCATTCTCATCTTCACTATCATCTAAAATCAGACTTTCTACATCTGTCAGAAGAAAAGCACAAGAATTATGAGTCTTATAAACTTATATACTAACAAGGCTAAAAGCAAAAGAAAATGGGTTAAAAATCAAGTGACATCAACTAATATTCTACCTAGCAAAAATACAGACTAATGAGGCAAAATAATGACACGGTATTCTTTTTCTAATTTATAAACATAAGAGGCATGATTCTATCACATTTATAAATTATTCACGCCTACTATGAATGGTAATTTGGGACACTGCTGACTAACAATCTCAGAAAGAAATGGTTCCCTCATATACCATGTATATACCCTGTGAGTTCAATTTGAACCAAATCAGCCTATTTCACATCTCATTCAAGTACTTAGGCAGCTGAGCAAAAAGCCAGTTCTTACAAGAGCAACAATAAGCAAACTGGAAAAAAACAAAAACAAAAACACTGACCTGTCTTTTTAAATGACCTGAAAATTTTGCCTAATTAATTAGAGTAGGAGGGAGTACTTTTATCTCAGCACTTGGGAAACAGACAGGTAAAGCTCTGACAGTTCAAGGCCAGACTGAGCTATATATAAAGTTCCAGGACAGTTAAGACTACCAAGTGAAATCCTTTCTTTAAAAATTAGGTTTGTTTTTTTTAAAAGATTTATTTACGTTATGTATGAGGACACTGTTGCTGTCTTTAGACACACCAGAAGAGGGCATCAGATCCCATTACAGATGGTTTTGAGCCATCATGTGGTTGCTGGAAATTGAACTTAGGAGCTCTGGAAGAGAGCCAGTGCTCTTAATCGTTGAGCCATCTCTCCAGCCCTAGATAATTAATTTTTAAAAGGGAAGAAGAAAAATTAAATATTGAGTGAGCAGGAGAGATGGCTCAGCAGTTATGAGCACGAGGTGCTCTTCTGGAGGACAAGAGTTGCCTGCACCCATTTGTCAAGAAGCTAATAACCACCTATATTCAAGCACCAGAGGATCCAATGTGCTAACATGGACACCAGCACCAACATCAAGCAGCTCACAACTGCCTGGAACTGGAGCTCCATCAAGACCCAACACCTTGGCCTCTGCATGCACCTTCCTTCAAGTATACATACCCACATATAAATACATATTTAAAAATAAAGTAAGTCGTTAACAAACAAGCAAACAAAAAACAGAGTTAGATAGTATCAACTCAGAGTGAAAGGGCACCCATTCAAGCAGCATTAGTTCTTCTATGGGCCAGAATATTATTACTCAGTGAATTAACTGTAACTAAAATTTCCACTGAGAACACAATACCTTTCTAGAACTTAAGTATTAACACATATATTTCCCATACATGTCTATTAAAATGCCAATTCAGAGCTCTGTGTAGCAGATAAAGAACTGATATTGGCAGAAATCAACTCTGGTCACACACAGTGCAACACACCTGGGATGTCAGCTACTCAGGAGACTGGAACATAGTAAGACCTATGTCAAGGTTCCAAGTTAGGAAGGAGAAGGAAAGTAAGGCAGAGAGGAGGAGAGGAGAGGGGAGGGGAGGGAAGGGAAGGAGAGGGAAATGAAGAAGAAAAGAAAGAAGGAAATAGGAAAAAATAGAGAAGAAAGAGGGAGGGAAGGAGAGAGAAAGGGAAGAAATATATACTTCTAAAACAGAAGAATAGAATGCTGTATAAAGATAAGATGCAGGGCTAGGGAGATGGCTCGGTAGTTAAAGTTCTTACCATGAGTCCAGATCTCCAGAACCCACACAGATACCATGTGAGTATGGCAGCCCTCCTACAATCTCAGTCTTGAAAAGCAGAAACAAAAGTCACAGAGCAAGCTGGCTAGCAGGACTAGATGACAGCTCTGGTCTGACTGGGACTCAGTCAGGGAAACAGGTGAGGTACAAGGAAGGATGGTTGCTGACATCAACTCCATGCTCCCAAAGGACACTCACCAATATGCATGTGCACCCACACACAGAACGTACACATGGCTAACAAACACAAAAATGAAACAAGAAAATGAGAAGACACAGAATTATTATTCAAGAGAGCTACAGTGGGTTTAAAAAGCTAAATATTTAGTAAGACTAAGAGTTTTAAATTTATTTGGGAAATAACAGAAAATCTTTTAGGTGATAATGTCACAAACAAGGAAAGAATACAGGTCTATGAAAAAATATTAACGAATAAAGCAAACTGGAAAATACATATAAAGTAATGAAAGACAAGAATTTACAACTTGATGCACCTTTAATCCCAGCACTCGGGAGGCAGAGGCAGGCGGATTTCTGAGTCCGAGGCCAGCCTGGTCTACAAAGTGAGTTCCAGGACAGCCAGGGCTATACAGAGAAACCCTGTCTTGAAAAAAAAAAGAAAAAAGAAAAACTTGAAAAAACTTGAAAAACTTGAATAAAATGTAGTTGTTATCCCACTAATACATGCAACTTAGTTTTGTTGCCTGAAGTAAAGTATACTTTGCACTTACAAAAATAAAAGTATATGAAAAAGAGAACAATGCCATAAAATGGAAATTCTCAAATGGAGAAAAAGAATATCAAAAATATCTCACAATAAGTAATTCTTCATTTTACATTCTGATCACAGCACCCCTCACATGGCCCCTCCCCATTGTGCCCTCCTCTTCATATGTGAACCCCCCTGGATACCAAGCACCCTAGCACATCAAATCACTGCAGAACTAAGCTCATCCTCTCCCACTGAAGCCAGCCAAGACAGCCCAGATAGAAGATCAGGCTCCACAGGCAGGCAGCAGAGTCAGGGACAGCCCCTGCTCCAGTTGCTGGGGGGACCCACACAAAAAGCGAGCTGTGTGTCTGCAGCACATGGATGGAGGCCTGGGTTCAGCCCTTATATGTTATATGCTCTTCGGTTGGCAGTTCAGTCTCTGGACCTCAAGGGTCCTGCAGTTGACTCCTTTGGTCTTCTTGGGGAGTCCCTGCATTGTCTAAAGGAACAAATCGTTTTGTTTTTTGTTTTTTATTAAAAGTTTTAGATAAAGATATTTATATGTGCGTTCCCAGTTATAAAAATTATAGATAAGCTAGGGTGATGACTCTATCTGTAATAGTGCACTCAGGAGAGTAAGAGAGGAGGATTGTTATAAATTTAAATATCACCCAGTGCTACATAGTTATTTCCAGAGTGAAACTGTCTCAGAAAAGAAAGACAAAGAACACACCTATCACAGATAAAACACGCACAAATCACAGCACAGAGCCTGATTCACAGATATGCTCGGGAATAGTAGTCCACACCCTGTCAAAAACCATAAGGAACAGAGAGTTCTATGTAAAGTTTTCCTTTAAAGAATATTAGTCTTTGAAAAAATATATTTATAATGACAGTCAAACTGAATAATATTCATGATTCACTGAATATACTCATTTGATATTAAATAATGTCAATGAATTTTGATGTTACTATAATTCTCTGAAATTGTTCTATTTGGTATAAGCTACATACTAAGTAAAGAGGGTATTAAAATTAAAATAATCAAAACACACTATCTCATGCCAGGTACATGGCTTTAATCCCAGGTAGAGACAGAAGCAGGCAAAATGCCCAGGCCAGCTAGGAATACACAGTGAAACCCTGTGTTAAACCAACAACAACAAAAAAAAATAAAACCCTCACTACTTCTCCTTCAAACTTAATGGGTCTTATTTGATTTCAACATACACCTAAACTTTTTGGGGGGTTTGGGGGAGATGAGACAAGGTTTCGTGTTGTCCTGCTGACCTAGCCCTCAAAAGATGACCTGAAACTTCTGATCTTGCTTCTTCCACCTCTCCAGTGGTACAGGTGTGCACCATCATGTCCAGCTGACACAGAACTGAGAGCTGAAGCAGGACCTCAGGCAAGGTAGACAAGCATGCCACTCACTAACTTATATCTCCAGCAGAATTTATTTTTCCTCATGAAAATGTGTGATTTTTAGGATGATGTCCTGATTTCATCTCAGGTCCAAAATACAGGCTCTGGGTTTATTTAAATCTATAACTATGGACAATTAGGCTGGAAGTTACTCCCTTACCAACAGCTCACATTTTAATCGGCACAAATGAAGAGTGCTCTGTCAATATCATCAAAATGAACTGACAGTACAGAAACATTCTAACAAAACATGGCTGGTGCAGGCCGGCTCCCTGAGTCTGAGTCAGCCTCAGATCTTACTGAGTGACCTTGCATAACCCAAAGTGCTCAATCTCCTCATAACTCATAGAGCTTTGACATGGATTAATGAATGATAAATTATGTAATATATAAAAATAAGCAATTATTACAATAGTCTACTTTCTAACACCCTCCATATTAAGAGTAAATAAATACTCACCAGGGAACACCATTTATGGGCAAAATGTGAGTTCTAAAATATTCAGTGATGAGTGAAATAGATAAAGTTCTAATTAATCTTATGAAGAAATTTTTTTTCTTATTTTCACAATACATAAAAGTAGTTTACAGTACCTTCTTTCTTGTCGCTCTGACTAATTTCTGCATGAGGAAATATTTTTTGCAGGACAGCTAAGATGTTGTTGAAACTTCTTTCTAGCAATGGCCTTATAATGGGGGACAGTGCCTGTCCTGAAGACATCACAGCACGTTGGGAAGCAGGCACAATGTTCTGCATGGCATGGTAGAAGTCCTGGGCGCTGAGCACTATGGAGGAAACATCCAGTTGCAGTTTATGGCTGCTGGCATAGATCTGAGGGTAACGCCTCCGCAGGGCAATCAGGGCAGCCTCAGTACACAGGGCCTTGATGTCAGCTCCACAGTAGCCTAATGCACAAAACGACAAAAGAAACAAAATTACATTAATTCTTCCAAAGACCATTATGGTTTGATAATACATACATTTCTACCTAAAATAATCAGTAATTATTGGCAAAATTGAAATGAATCCTTTAAAATCACCTAACAAAACTGTTCAATTAAGGGCTAAGTACTTATGACTAAAAATGGTCTAAGTATTTTAAATTATCAAAAACATAATAAGCTAATAACATTAATACAAAAAAGTCCTGTATTGTGTATCAAAAACCACTGACTACAATGTACAGCTTTCTTCAGGGCAAGTTTTCAAAGAATTAGTGCTACATTTCAATCTTTCATAACTAATCTTAATCTATACTTTATCTTCACACTACACCACTATGCAACATTCTTCACCTTTCTTTGATTTTATGCTGAGACCAAATCTCACCAAATTGCCCAGGCCTCCTGCCCTGGCCTGCCAAGTATCTATGATTACAGGTGTGTGTCACCTCTCCTGGCTTATTTTTCTAATATTACTAACTTCCTAAATACATGTGAAAAAGTGATACAAAGGTATTATATATAAGGAGAATCTTCAAAAGCTTGTAACTTACCATCAGACCTGAGCATAGCGCAACAGTCATTAACAAGTTAAAAAACACTGTAACTTAATGTTGTAATTCACCCAACGGCTCCAAAGCCATTTAAAAAAATTAAGATTAAGAAAACTTTCCATTGTTTCCTACATTGACATTCATTATATACCTATTTACTTCTACAAAACATACATTTAAAAAAAATGATCTGCTAGAGACCCATGTCACAAAAGGGAAAAACAAACAAAAAAACTTCAGATTAGCCAAGGACTGTCTTTTCTTATCAGCAACTAAATTAAACTTCACTTGGTCATCCTTATCAGTTACACCAGCAGGGGGAGCCATTTGAACAAGTTATAGAACGCTGTGCCCTAAACTCTGGGATGGCTATTGATTTATCTTCCTCTTTACACTTCACATTGACTTTATGACACTTATAAATACCAAAATAAAAATGATGATTACAAAAGAAAAAAAATGACTCATGAGTTTATAATCTGAGAATTTGACTTAAAAACTATAAACAGATTAAAAAATATATTATAACAATCTACTTCCCAAATAATTCTTCAGAATAATTATGTTTATCATTAGTCTTCTATTTTATACTTCTCCATTAATAAATTTTTAAGTACATTTTTTTGACATACAGTTGTTAAATTATTTCAGCAAAATGAGTACAGAACACTTGTATAACATTATAAAGTGGAAAATAATCACAAGTACATGAATTTTGTAAAACAAAAATAAAATACCATCATCAAATAAGAACCATATTTATATTCCTGGTAAATATCTGCACAGTGAATGAATATGCAGTGGTCCTCTTTACAACAGCTGCTCAAGTTAACAAGAAAAGCTCACAGGCCGGTGAGATGCAGCAGCAACTACAGGAGTATTCATAAATTCTCCAGGAACGTAAGGCACTATATTTGCCATAGTAACATGTTCATTATATACAATGGCAATATGCCATTCATTCTTTCCTAATTGAGTCCACAAAACTGAATTTATTAACAATAACAGGCTCCATTTTTTTGTTTTGTTTTGTTTTTCAAGACAGGGTTTCTCTCTGTGTAGCCCTGGCTGTCCTGGAACTCACTCTGTAGACCAGGCTGGCCTCGAACTCAGAAATCCGCCTGCCTCTGCTTCCTGAGTGCTGGGATTAAAGGCGTGCGCCACCACACCTGGCTAGTCTCCATTTTCTAAAGTAAATTTTCAGTGGATAATCACAACTAATAGGCAAAAAAAAAGCAGACAACATTTTCTTTATCTGCTTGTGAGAAAGTTACTGGCTTGCATCTACCGTTCTCAAGTTTTAAAACTCATCAGGATGAATGCAAACTCCCAGGCCCCACAACAGTGAGTCACTCTCTGAGAGTTTAAATTTTTAAGTATATATTTTGAGAAAAATTTAGAAATTACTCTGATGCACAAAAAAGTTGAGAACCATTCACTTATATATGCTTCACTTGATTCAAATACTGAATGACAGAGCAGCAGAATCGTGATGCTCCGGGTAAAGACTGGCCAGTTCTGCTGAACTGATAGCACTCCTTGTACTCTCACAGTGTTCTAGTTTAGGAAACAGGATACTGACAGAAGAAACCTTAAAAGCTAAACATTTACGCCATCCTTTTTCAAAACCCGCATTCACTAAGCAATGCTCTACTGGACACCAACAGACTGAAGAAAAATAGTTCTTTCATGTTACTATTAGGTTATAATTCTTGTAAAGATTGAAAATATAACTATAAAAGGGTTAGATTAGAAAAAAGGATCAAAATTTTTATGAGGCTTTCTTTAAAAAATTACAAACAAAATGAATGCTCCAAATACAGATATTTCATAGACATGTTTTCGTAGTGTTAAGCCTCTTACTGAAAATAAACAGAAAATATTAGATAATCCTTTTTATTAATTGTAAGCTATTATTTGTATAAATGTTGATACCAGCTTTTTATGAAATTTCTTTATTACTCAAAAAGAATACCTGATATGCATGCAAAAACCTCCAAGGTATATTAGGTCAAAGTCCATAGCCTATAAAAGGCCAACTATCCTTGCAGATATTCACCAAGACTGCATAATCTTTTGTTAGATATATATCTCACTGAACTGAAACCATACGTGTTAAAACATATTTGGGGTATATAGTAATATTCAAAATAAATTTAAATTTTATTACTGTTCTATTCCTACTTAGAGACCTGCATTTGACTATTCTTACATGAACTGGTTTCTTATATGAAATCAATGCCATAACTAAACACACAATCATTTAATTTCAATGGAATTTTATTTAACTCTCCAAAAAGCCAATGATATATAAACATATTTCATACATGCTGCCATCCCATAAAAGGAGGGACGGCAAGAGAAGTTTCAGTCCAGTCAGAAATTACATTGTAAAGATCAACTACAAGCTAAAATAAGTCACTTGAAAAAGTGCAGAGTGCTGACTGACCTTTTGAAACACATATGAAAACTGAAACTCAAATATTAAGATAAAGAATTAAACTGTAGTATGTAACATTTCAGATGAAAGGCAGAGTAATAGAAAGTGATTTTAGAATAGCTAGGGATTTCTCACTTCTTGAAGACAACTATAAACTTCAACTAAGGCTCACCCTGTGATAGAGTCATAGAAAAATCTACAAAAGCCCCCAGTCTGATCTGAACTCTAACACCATAATGTGATAAATAAAGGGGAGAGGGATCACAAAGGAAAGACCGGGCTCTGTTCCGTTTCGTTTTAACCAAGCCCCCCTCTCCCATAAAGCAGCACAGGGCTTTGCAAAGATCAAGCCAATGTACATAAAATGGGTCTGGCGCACGCTCTCTATACCAGGCAAAGCTTAAATTGGTGTAGTGCTGGAGAGATTTACGTTTTCTCCTCACCAGAAGATGTCGAGGTCTTTGTGGTTCAAAAGCTGAGGGATGCTGCTTCGGAGATGGAAGTCCCTGTGGATGAAGAGGATAATTCGGATGTAGCTAACTGAATGGACTAAGGTTCTATTTAAGTTTTAATTATTTGATAGTGGATCACAATGAAATTTTTTTTTAACTAAGTTGTTCTTTTTGGTTTTGGTAACTTTGAAGTTTTCCCAAGAAGATGTCATTAATAGATTTAATTAAGGGATTTCTTCATAATGCTTAAAATATTCATGGAGACAGGTAGTTTTTTTTATTTGTTTTTTTATATTTTGCTGAGTATGGAAAAAAAAAACCATGAAATGGGTTTAGTGCATGCTCTCTTGCCAGGAAGGAGGACTGAGGGAACTTCCCTTTGTGTACATTCAGTTACTACTAACCTCCTATTTCAGACCTAATTAGAAGAGAGAAAGCCTCGAGTTCCTTCTCCTGTGGTTATCAGTGCTCTCATCCTCTTAGGACATCAATGCTTATTTATTCTGTGGGTGACATTTTTCTACTGTGATGTATTTAAATTAAGTTGAAAAGTTTTATATTTGAGGCAATACTGGCAAATCCCAGTAAGGATTTTCTTTGCTGGTCCCTCCCACCCGCTCTCTCTAGACTGCAGGAATAGAGCTGAGCCTGACAGCTCTGTCCAGGAAACATGGGAGGAGGCTGCAGTGCTCATCCACATGGACCTTTTCTCTTATATTCATCTTTCTTAGTAAAATGTCTGAGAAGGGATAATTCCTAAAAGGAGACACTGTAGTAATATGAAGGATATTCAGCATTCAATGAAACCCATGTTACTTCTACGCTTTGTTCATCAAACACCTGACATAATGAAAATTCAATTCGTGAAACCTTAAGTGAAACGATTTTATTACTTTTAAATATGAATTCAGAGCCATCTATCACACAGTTAAAGACATAAAACTGTACTCATTCACATTTCAACATAAAGGGAAAGGAACACTGAGTAGGACAAGCAGCGACAGTCAAAGAATTCAAATAGGAGCACTCACCAACACATTTTTCTGCCAATTCTCCTAAAAATGCATCAGACAGTTTTGGATTCCAGTCCCTGGTGTGGATCTGCAAGATGTGCTTTCTGGCCTAAGAAGAAGAGTACAGCGGCATAAGACAGCACCAACTTCTCATGGGTTTGCCGTAACAAATTCTGACTGTAACCCCACACTAAGCTGTTATCTGTTTTATAAGAATTTTAAACACCTTGGTATTCACATCAACCTGTTTGTTATAAAACCTAAGATTTTGGGGGCTGGAGAGATGGCTCAGAGCTTAAGAGCACTGGCTGTTCTTCCAGGTCCTGAGTTCAATTCCCAGCAACCACATAGTGGCTCACAACCATCTGTAATGGGATCCAATGCCCTGTCCTGGTGTATCTGAAGACAGTGACAGTGGGCTCACATACATAAAAAGAAAACTTAAAACCAAAATCCTTACGATTTTTATCTCTGTTTCATAAGTTTAGACATTTAATGTTCTAAGAGGTAAAAAGAAACTTTACTGGTGGCATTAAATAGTGAATCATTAATGTGTGACTAGAAGCTAAAACTAAATTTTACTTTCCTACATGCCACCTTTTCTATTTTATTTACTATCAGTGGTGGGGAGGAAGGCAGGGGTGTGCATACACGTTACATCACAGAAAAACTGTTGGGCTCATCTCTGCTCCAACTATGGAATTTGGGAATCAAACTCATGTCATCAGAATTCCACGACAAGTGCTCTTCTCATCAAGCCATCAATAGCCCTAAACTGCTTTTACAGCAATACTTTGAACATTGCCTCCAATTTCTCCTAATTGTCTCTTGAACAAACTCTACTCCAATGAAACTTATGCAACCACAGTGAGAATCACTGGTAACTTGAATGTGTTGCTAAACACAATGCCTGAACTTTTTTCTCTTCTCATTAGCAACAAGTGACAATTGATCACATTGGTCTATTCATTTGGCTTCAAGAACATCTACCTTACCCACTGCCTATTCTGTAGGACAGAAGATGAAGTAGCTCGTCTAGTCTCATGGCCTTAAATACTATGAAAGAGCAGTGGTCAGCACAGATCTCTTCCAGAAGCCAGACAGAAGAACACTGACAATGTCTCTATGAACAAAACATATCCCCATGAATGGGTAGGGCCGCAACCCTGGGCTTAGCCTGCTGTTGGAGATCACAAACTGATAATTCTCTGTACCAAAACAGAATGGCCATATCTCCTACAAGTAAATCGACTCTGGGCCCTGAACTGTTCTGGTAGCTGCACCTGAGCAATGAAAGTGAGACTATATCCACCCCTAACCACACCCCAAGGCTCAGGGGAACATCACAGAAAGGGCAGACAGGATGGGAGAGTGCGAAGGGTGAGCATTGTGGAATGCTACATTCTGATATGGTGAGGCTTTTGAATTCATGAAGTCACAGCAGCTGTCATTACTGGCACAAGAAAAGCAAAGAATAAAAGAGGGCTGCAGAAAGCCCCACGCCTGACTGAAGAGGTATTGGGGGTGTGGGCACTGGTAGGTTGCCCATGCTCCAGTGAATGACCCCAAACCCATTTATTATGTGTATATGGGCAGCACAAAGTAGACCCAATGAGGTAGTGTTTTAAAGGGCTGGGGGACCTAAGAGAACGTGAAGTACAGAAGGGTTGCTACTGAGGGAAAATCCAGGGCAATCTGAAGGAAGAAAATTGTGAGTGGATATGATCAAAACATATCATATACAACTATGAAATTATCAAAGAATAAATTTAAAATATTTGTAAAAGAGCAAGAGAGGCTATATAGGTAGCATTTTTGAAGCCTTTAAATTCATTTGTGGATCCAAATCTAAGTCAATGACAAGTAGTTATGCTGTCAGACGTCAAACTGAGGTATCAAAATATCCTACAAAGGGTATAGTCCGCCTGGCACCCCTAATCACTACATCTGCTCTATGTATGTAAACCAGGCATTTCATAGACAACAATATACACTCCTAGTGAACCCTCTCTAATATGAGTTCCCCATGGAAAGTGAAGAAATAAATTAACACAAAAACATAATTACAACTATGAAGGAAAGAACTTTTTATAATTTACTAAAAACCATTTTGTATAACAAATAACCATATATTATTCTGTCTTTAGGGGATATTTTTTAAATACCTCAACATAATGAATAATATTTACTGCTTTTAACTAGCTAGACTTCATATGTTAACTATGAAACTTTAATACAGGATATTTATGGACACAGTTTTAGGGAGGGTGGCTGTAGAGCTGGCTCAGTCCTGGATGTTCCATCTGTAACTTCAATTTTAGGGGATCCAGTACCCTCTTCTGGCCTCTGCAAGAACCAGGCATGCACTCAGTACATTTATATACATGCAGTCAAAATACTCATACTAATAAAATAAAAATGAATGTTTTTAAAAGTTTATTGGGGAAAATACCTAGTTTGGTCAACTAGAGACACATAACAAGTAAATGTGATAACTGAGTCAATGAGGGTATGGGTGTCAAATAGGCATCCAGGAAGTTTCCTTTCCCTACAATTCTTGAGCACTGTGTTAACTGCTACTAGAACAAGAATCAACTGTTCAATAATTATAGAGATCGTTTGCTGCTGTTGTTCCAGTTGTTCTGATATACCATGAAACCCAAGCTGGTCACAAACTTAGAATTCTCATGCTTCAGTCCCAAAGTGTTAGGAGTATAGGCAAGCATTAACAAGGAGTGCTACACAAGAATTTTTTAAGTATTAACTAAGATATCCCATAAGCAAAAATTAGTGAAAATACAACCTTCAAAGCTTCTGCTGCTGAACTTTGGGGGCAGGTTACTGGGGCCTGCTGGGAACAGAACTTCTAAAAGGCAACTATGTCTGCAAGGCTGTAGTGCAAGGCCATTTTTTGCTGGCTATAAGCGAGGTCTCTGGAACCAAAGAAAGCACACAGCTCTTCTTAAAATTGAAGATGTTTATAGTCAAGATGAAACTCAACTCTACTTGGGCAAGAAATATGTTGATGTATAGAGAGAGAAAAAAAACAAAAACAAACAAACAAACAAACAACCCAACACAGTGACTTCCTGAGGACAAACCAAACAAAATCAAAGTAATTTAGGGAAAGGCAACTCAGGCCAGGAAGCAGTACCATGGCTAGTGCCAAATTCCAATGTGTCCTTCCTGCAAAGACCATTGGCACAAATCGTGTGATGCTGTAGCCTCTACTGGAAAGAAAGCAAAGTGTGGCAAGGGGTATCACCTTCAAAGTAGATGCTTTGTAACTGAGTTACATGTGTGTATACATGTGTGTATGTGTACATATACATTTGCATACAGGTATACATGTTCATGTTTGTATTCATGTATATATATACACACAAGCTTACACACACCACACTTACACACACACACACACACACACATACATGAACAACAACAAAAACCCCTTACCCTTTGATCAGGCAGGTTGAAAAGGAATTCTCTGTCAAAACGACCAGGCCTCCTGAGTGCAGGATCAATAGAGTCAAGTCTGTTTGTAGCACCAATAACAACAATTTCACCTCTATTGTCTAATCCATCCATAAGAGCAAGGAGGGTTGACACTATAGAGCTGTTTAAAAAAGAAAAAGCCATGCAAAACTTAATGAAAGAAAACAAAATGTAAACATCCGTGTTAATAATAAGGTCTTAAATACTAAGACAATAATTGTACCACAAATATATATTAAGACAGCACAGAAAAAACAATACTGCAAGTGCACAGAAGGTTGGGGAGGTTGTAGTACTGTCAGTTAGCAGAAAGCAACCTTGGCGCTGTCCGTTTGTCTCTCCGTCTGAAGCATACAGTCTCTGCAGCCCTATCTATCTCTAGCAATGGGGTTTTTCTTAGTTTGCCAACTGCTCTCACTCCTAGTCTTTATTTTTATTGCTGAAACAATTTCTGGAAAACACAAACCATGTCAAAAATAATTTTCTGTCCCAAACACACTACTTTAACTGTGTTTAAAAACTTACAAAAAAACGGAAATGTGAGATACTATTTATTTTAGGGAATATCTATGATTTATGTTTTCTAATTGAATGGCTGAAATTTTATGATACAGGCATCTTACCTAGAAGTAAAGTGAGCTAGTATCTTTAATTATAAATTTATGTTTAACCACTGGTCTCATTTAAATCGGAAATAACCCACACAGGCTCATGTTTGGATGCTTGGTCTTCTACAAATAGTACTGCTGCATTCTGATCTTATCTTTAGCTTTGTAGACCATTTAGAGTTGGTTTTGTATAGAATGGGAAATCGAGGTGAAGTTTCAACTGAGGAAATACAAGTTCCTTGTATGTATAATACCATTTATAAAAGAGGGGTGGGTGGGTGGGGGTGGGTGTGTGTGTGTGTGTGTGTGTGTGTGTGTGTGTTTGGTGTTTTCGAGTCAGGATTGCTCTGTGTAGCCCTGGCTGTCCTGGAACTCACTCTGTAGACCATGCTGGCCTCGAACTCAGAAATCTGCCTGCCTCTGCCCCCCAAGTATTGGATCAAAGGCGTGCGTCACCAACTGCCCAGCCTAAGAGTTTCTTAAATATTTGATTTTGACACTTGTGTTGGAAATCAGCTAACTATTATACACACTGGTTGATTTCTGGTGTCTCTTCTATTCAATTGTCTGTTTTTCTTTAGCCAATAGCAGCCTGTTTGGGTTATAACACTTCAACAGTATGTCTTGAAATTAGGTGTTCTAATACTTCTAGTTTTCTAGTCTCTAGGATTCCTGATGACTCCGGGTGTTTGTGCTTTCATATCAATTTTAAGGCTGTCTTTATCTAGTTTTCTCAAGAATGTCAATGGTATTTGGGGGGAAGGGGTTGCATTGATGTATAACAAACATACTTTGGGGAAAACGAATTGACCTACTTCCTCAATTACCCACCACCCCCTACTTTTGACCACTTCCCAACTTGCATAATATTAGGAGTCTATTAAGGAATTGACCTGTTGCTTAGAGTTCCCAGGGTTACTTCTTGAAAACCAATTACACCTGTCAACCAAGCTCTTAAATATGTGGGCTTGTAGGAGACAATTTATATTCAAGCCACCACCTCAACTGAATGATTTGATAAACAATTTATGTTCATCAGAGACACTGGTCTATAGGGATTTTTGTTGCTATGTTTTTGTTTGATTATTATATTAGGATGATGGGTTTAGAAGGCTTCCCAATCTTTCAAATTTTTGGAACAAATGGAAAAGAATTAATACAATTAATACTTTCTTCTAAAAGCCTGTTAACTCAGCAATGAAGTAACTGTTCTTAGCTTTCTCTCTATTGGATATCTTTTTCACTAATGATGCCTTCTTATTGTTTATTTTGTTTCCTGTTTGGTTTTGGTGTTACTGTTTTGAAAGGGGGTCTCATATACCCTAGACTAGCCTCAACTGCTGAGGCTGTCCTTGAATTCCTGATCCTCTGACCTCCATCTCCTTGGTGCTGAGATTATACACATGTATCACCACTCCAGGCTCAATATTGTTAGTTATTATTGCTTTAGACAATTTTTCTATGTCATCAGTGCTCACTCAGTGGGTCAAGTATCCAGAACAATGTGACCTTTTGTTTTACATTTTACTGTTATCATATTGTTTTACATAAAATTCCTAGTTATATTTTATAATAGCTATTAAATGTTTGTTGATTTGAAATTGCATTTATTTGGGAGTTTTCTCTATTTTTTTCTGATTAATCTAACAAGAGGTTTGTCAATATTATTTAAAAAACTCTTATCCATAACAAATCACTTGATTTTTACGTTTACAAGTTTCCATTTATTTCTGTTCTGATTATTACATCTTCCTTTTACTAGTTTGTGTTTGGTTTATTCATGTTTTACTATGTCTACTAGATGCATCATTAAGTTATTTATTTGAAATTTAACTTTTATTTTGGGTTTATTACAATAAATTGCCTTCATATATACTGCTTTCAGTATAGCTCTTAGATTCTGGTATATTATATATCTACTATTTGTTGTTTTTCTTCCTTTAACCTATTCTGTTTCACTAACCTTTTGTATTTTTAAAGATGTGTGTATATGTGTATGCACATGTGAGTACACATATGTGTGGAGGGTACACACCAAGTGTTTGGAAGCCAAAATGGGTATGCAATCCCTCAAAGCTAGTTACAGGTAGTCACAAGGTACATGTTTTGTTCCATTGCTGGGATCTCAGCTTCAGCCCTCATGTTTGTTCACTAAACACTTTTCCCACCCATCTTGAGGACTCCCTTTCCTCCGCTAACACTAATTTTGATTTGATTTATTGAGTTTCTCATTTACATCATGAATTACTTTCTAAATATTGTTAAGCTGTCTGTGTTCACTTTAATTCATTAAATTTCATTATGCTTACTTTGTAGAATTCTTTCTTTCTTTTCTTTCTTTTCTTTTTTTTTTTTTTTTTTTTTTTTTTTTTGGTTTTTGCTGTCCTGGAACTCACTCTGTAGACCAGGCTGGCCTCGAACTCAGAAATCCGCCTGCCTCTGCCTCCCAAGTGCTGGGCTTAAAGGCGTGCTCCATCACGCCCGGCCTTGTAGAATTCTTTCTTATCACTTATATTTTTCCCATAGTGGTCTATTACTTGAGAGCTACTAAGCTCAGTTGTCACGTTACTGCTTTTCTCATGATTTCTGTGAGCTTATAGTGACATCAATGTATCTGGCTGATCAGATAGATATCTCTGCCCCTTTATAGGCAGCATTCACATCAAACAGCATTCTTTGAAGATGTGTCTCCAAGGTCCAGTTTGATAAATGATGTCACTTTGGGTCCAATCCCACAGTACAGTCTCTCTATGGTTTCTTTTATGGCCATCAGTGAATTTGGATGTGGCATCCAGGCATAGGGTCAAAAATTCCTTCTACTTCCAAATGCCACAATCACAAAAGCACTCTAGAGCAGGATGTGAAATACCCAAAAATATTGTTAGGCACTAACTGTGGCTCCAGAAACATGCAAAATGGATGTTTTCTCAAGAGTAGTGGCAGTTTCTTGGGCCCAATGATGATTCTATAGAACAGAAACCAACATGGCAATAGACAGAGATAGATGACATAACTATGTAGAAGCAGGGGCTAAAGTGGTATAATATTAGGATGGGAAATTTAAGCTGACTACAAGTCTTGGACAGACTATAGCAGGAACCTTAATGACTAAACACCTTCAGGAAGAAAAGTGAAATAGGGTCACTGTACCAAGACAACATGGTCATTCAATGGTCCAAACATTATTTTCTGGTGAATGACTGTATTTGTGAAGGAGACGCCTTCCTAAATAATCACTGTGTCAAAATAAAGCAAGTGGAATGAATAACAGAAAAACTAGACTATGGGGTGGAAAGGGACAAGATAAGGAGCAATTCGAATTCTCTCAGATTCCCGGAACATAGCCTAGGAGGGTGGGGCTGGAGAGATAGCCCCTCGGGTGAAGACCCTGAGGCAAGCCCTGAAACCCTGAGCTCCATCCCTAGGACCATCATGGTATGAGACCAGCATCTGAAAGCTGTCCTCACATCTCCACACACACATCAGGGGAAAACCTGCTCTGCTGCTTGAGCACACTGAAGGAAGGAAGGAAGGAAGGAAGGAAGGAAGGAAGGAAGGAAGGAAGGAAGGAAGGAAGGAAGGAGGGAAGAAAGGAAGGAGTGTTTTTACAATTTTTAGGACAGCCTGGTTTAGTGAATTCCAAGCCATGGCTACACAGTAGAACTCTTTTTCAAAAGAATAAAAT
>NC_034596.1:4193676-4218393 GCF_900095145.1 Mus pahari | reverse complement strand
CACACACACACACACACGGGGGGGGGGGAGTGGCAATTCAAAACATATTCAAAAAAATTTTTTTAAGATCTACCCAGGAAAAAAGTGAAATACACACACAGAATCACAAATACAAATATTCACAGCAGGACTATCACAGTAGCCCAAATCAAAGGCAGCCAAATTGCTATAGACTCTAAATTAATCCTGTGTTGAATGAAGGTACCTCAGGAAATAGACACATTTAAAAATTCTTACAAGCCTTCAAGTGTTTACCAAGGGCTAATACCAAATACTACGTCGATAAGTGGGGAGAAGAAAATCAATACAGTCAGTCCAGAAAAAATTACCTGTGGATCTGATCTTGTCTACTAGAGCGAACAGGAGCTAAGCCATCTATTTCATCAAAAAATATTATAGAAGGCCTCATCAAATATGCCTATAAAGAGAGAATTAATATTAATTACTTTTCATTTTTGAATTTAACTTAGTATTTTCTTACTAATGAACATAAAAGCACACAGTACAACATGAAGCAAATATTTAAAAGTACATAGTAGGGCTGAGTTGAATGAGTACAAGATCTGGGTTCAAAGCATGTTCTAATGGGTACAAGGGTCTAGAATCGAACAGCAAACAACAGAAACAAAGACTTCTCAGTAACAAAGAAACATCAGGAGCAGGGTCAGCTGCAAGGCGTCCCACAGCCCACAACTACTGTCAGATAGACTTTAGCTTTTTATAATAAAGAAAATTGAACCCAAGGTCTCGCTATGCAGTCCTGACTGGCCTGGAACTTGAGATGTAGACTAGGCTGGCCTCGAACTCAGAAATCTACCTGCCTTTGCCTCCCAAGTGCTGGGATTAAAGGCATGAGTCACAAGGTCCTGCTCTATACTAATAACTTTTAAATGATTTTTGAACTATTTCATCAATTATATATCTACTTCACATTTTTGTGTAAAGGATATTTTGCTTTGTTTTGAGACTTCCATTCTATAACCTAGGGGTGTCTGGATTTTACCATGAAGACCACCAAACTGGCCCCAGCATCTGATGGAATTAGAAGTGTTAGACAGCAAACCTGGCTTACAAAAGATTTCACATATGTCACCACAGAAATGCATGGCTAATAAATTCTTGATTATATTTTTATTCACATATATTAACTGATATATAATCAAATATAAAATTAATTGCTTTCTTCGCTAAACCCATCGAGCACATGAAAACTTATATTAGAACTAATTTTTTTTTAGTATAGGAAAACTGGGATTTGCTAGTTGTTTGAGACAGGTTCTCACTCTCTAGCTCACAGCGACCCTCCTATGTCACCCTGCCCCAGTGCTAGGCTTATAGGTACAGGTCCTCATGCCTAGCTCCAGCGACCCTATCACCTCGGGGTCAGGAGTGGGATTCTTTTACTGTTATGTTTATTTGTTGTTGTGATTCCAGGGATTGAATTGAACTCAGGCCTCACACACACACACTGACAATAATAAAATATCTGGGACAATTGCATACCACCATGTTCTGTTTGGGAAAATAACATTTTAAAAGTACCTGTTAAATTTAGCCTACTCATTTATCTCATTCTGCCTTTTCAAAGCTCATTTATTTCTGAATTCCACAAATCCTGTGTTTATAGTCTAGTATGGTCTGAGTAAGTATATCTCAAACATTCGTTTGTTAAATTTCTGAACCATTAGGGTAGCACTTAGATTAAAAGGTGGTACAATGTTCAGGAGACAGTGTCTTATAGGTCACTAAAGACACATCCTGAGAGAGACTGTGGGGTCCTGGCCTGCTATTTCACCTTTCCTTCCCACCTAATGAACTAAAATATAAAAAGTTTTGTTCTGACATTTGCTCCGGCATCATGAACTTTCTTACCAAGGGACCAATCGAGGACTAAGACCAGCAAACATGAGAGCAGATGTACTTGGTTCTCCGCCTAAGAAACTGGCCCAGGCACTTACTATAGTGACATAAAAGCATCCACAATACAACTATGACACTAAATAACATAGGGTTTTATAAGATTCCTCCCACAAATATTTAACATTTTCTGTGTGTACCATTTCCTCAGTAACGCTATAATCTAAGATTACTTTACATCCCAGGTTTCCAGTGAAACCACACAGTGTTTTATGGACCATCATAAGTACTCAGAAGTACTAGGGGATGGCCTAAACCTAAGAAGCTTCTCACATCTGCAAGCTCTGCACAGCTCATGCAGGGTTCAATCAACTGCATATCAAAAATGTTTTTAATCTTGTATCTATACCAAACATGTACAAAGATTTTTTTCCTTGTCTTTAAAGTAACAGATGTGTTCAACCTATGGCCCATACGCCCCTTATCTATGAATACAGTCCAAACCAAGATTATAAATTTAATTAAAACATTATGATATATTTTTGTGTGTTTTTTTTTAATTCAATTGTCTGGTTCTGGAGAAAACAACATGTTCTTGCAACGTCAAAAGGTTGTACACATTTGCTCAAACTGTTTATATAGTAAAGATGTTGTATGAAATATTATAAGAAATGTAGAGATGCTATTAAGGATACATAAAGATGTATATAAGCTATATTTAAATCCTTTACTATTTTTTTTCTGGTTTTTTTTTTTTTTTTTGAAATAAGAAACCAAAATTCAAAAATTCTCATTACAAAGAGGTGGATTCACCCTTTGATATCCTTGCGGCAACCTTCTTGCCTAAAATTCTGCCTCCTCGGTGCTGGGATAATAAATATGTGCTACAATGTATAGTGAACAATTCTATTTTTTTTTTGNCCGCCTGCCTCTGCCTCCCAAGTGCTGGGAATAAAGGCGTGCGCCACCACACCTGGCTCCTTTACTATTTTATTTATTAGACCAACACATCTGCAGATTTTAGAATCCTAGGGACTGCTGGAATCAGTTTCCACAAGTGGCAGAGGGTAAATTTGCCTTTAAGGCTTACAACTACTAATCCTAAATTTCACACTCTTAATTGGAATATGTCTCCTCATAACTATCTACAGACAAAATATAAATTTTTTAAGATTTATTTTATATGAGTACACTGTAGCTGTCTTCAGACAAACCAAAAGAGGGCATCAGATCCCATTACAGATGATTATTAACTGGAGCTGGAGTCGAGAAGACAAGGTGTGTGCTACAAAGGGCCTGGCTGGAGAAGTAACCAAGCCCTTGGAGCCCAGAAGATTTTGAGTTGGATCCCAGACATTGGAGAGCTGGAGTTTGATTTTGCTTTTGATTGTGACTGTGCCCAGATGCTTTTCCCTCTTGAAGGAAATTTTTTAGTGAAGCTAAAATTAGTGGTTGCTGGGAATTGAACTCAGGACCTCTGGAAGAACAGTCAGTGCGCTTAACCGCTGAGTCATCTCTCAAGCCAAAAAATATTCTTTTAAAAAAAAAAAAAAGTGCAGTTGAATTAGTTGGTTTCCTTACCTGATCAAAGAGAAGCCTCAGCTGCCTTTCTGATTCCCCGACCCACTTGCTCAGACAGTCTGCTCCTTTTCGCATGAAAAATGCTACCTTTTTGTCTCCTTGACTGCATTCATTAGCTAATGCTCTAGCAACCAAGGTTTTGCCTGTGCCAGGAGGACCATAAAACAAACAGCCCCTAGAAGGAATCAAAGAAAATAGTCAATATTATCACCAATAACCAAGTTAAGATAGCCCTCTACCGCATTTAACTTTGGTTTACTATATAGTAATTAAGAACTGATAAAGCTTTTTCTAGTGTATCTGCAAATTTTTCACTTTGCTGAGTCCTCGAAGGACCAAACTCCTCCAATCAAGAAAGGTTAAAACTATAGGACGATTCTGAAAGGTCTAGAATTTCACATCTCCATAAAGAATCTCATCTTGTGCCTTAATGACTCTTATACTCCAAAATAGAAAGCAAGCCTTTAAGCTCTAAATAATAATTCCTAAGAGTCATTGTTAGAACATATCAATATATATATGAAATTTTAATAATCAAAGACAATTAATTGATATTCAATCAATTAAAAATAATAGTACAATAATAAATATCTAATATATGACATACCTTGGAGGCTGAATTTTAAATTTTTCAAAAATTTCTGGATATAAAAGTGGAAAAACTACCATCTCCTTCAAAGCGTGTATATGATGGCTCAATCCACCTATGCTATCAAACCGCACCTTGGGGAAAGAGGGGGAAGTTTAATATAAAGTGATTTCTTATGTTCTATTATTTTGCCTGTTTTTGAGTCAAAGTCTTACTATGTACCCCTAGCTAGTCTGAAACTCACTGTATAGACCAGTCTGGCCTTGAATTCAGAGATATGCCTGCTTCTGCCTCCCAAGTACTATGATTAAAGGCATTCACCACCACACCCAACCCAGGTTCTTTATTTTTTTTTAAATTCATGAGTTCTATGATTCAGAAATACATTCCTTCAGAAGTTTTTTTTTTTCTTTTTTCTTTTTTTCCCATTTTTCAAAACATGGCTTCTCTATATATATGGTCTTGGCTGAAACTCATTCTGAACAAGGTTGGCCTTGAACTCAAGAGATCCACCTGAGCATACATACAAATAAGTTTTGACAACATACAAATAAGTGTAGAAAATAAAGTTAAAGGTAAAATTCAACTGAGGCAAATGAAGCTATTTTTCAGGTAACTCAAGAATAAGATAAATGCCCAACCTAAAACATTAATAAATCTATAGAAGATGTTACATTTCAAATGCCTTTCAATAGATCTTATGCATCCTCAGCTGGGACAATACTGTCTCCTCCCAAAAGAAAACTTACTTTATGGATAGAGCAAGAAAACCTTAGTTACCAAAGTGGCTCTCCAAACCACAAATTAATCAAACAAAAACTTACTCTTCGGTATTCAATTCCTCTACTAGGAAAGAGCTTTAACTTCTCTTCATAGGGAACAGTAATGAGGACACTGGAAAGCACTAATATAGCACTGATACACCAGGAGTGACAGAGACTGTTCCTCTCACTCATAGCATTTACGACAATTAAAACACATTGTAAAGAATGTATACAAAAAAAAAAAAATGACAAAAGAAAATTTCTCAGAACATTAACAGATATTGCCTGCTGGGCCTGGTAGAACCTTTCCCCACTACTCATTCTACCATAGACCTTGGAAATAAAATAAAATCAATCATTTATTATGACAGGAAAATTAAACTCTAAAAATTGAAGAAGGTCAAAACAGAAACATTCTAAAAGAAGCTAAATTCTCTGATTTATGTTATCAAATTAGAACTGACTGGCGGACACATCTGAAATTAAAAGACTTATAAGAGTAAAGTATTGGTAAACTAAATCTAAAAAGATGGTAAGGTCCTCAAAAACTTGTTCTATTTTCTAGGAATTCAGGACATACATAATCTAAAATTTCCTTTAGTCCTAGTTAATTAAATAGATATTTTACTCTGTAACTTTGATTTGGAGATAATTAAAATTTCATCTTCAATTGTATATGCAAGTCTACTCTGATAACCTCTTTAAATCACATGTGAGAATCAGTTAAATTACATTGTATAGAGATAAAAGAGACCCATAAAAACACCAATAAACTCTTGGTTATGCAGTAATATTTCAAATTATCCCACATGAGACACTGTGATCAGTAAACCACATCTCATAAGCTTGTGGTCTTCCCACACCACATTCCTTCCTTGGGGTATTCACTGAACATAACAACTGAAACCGTGTTGTTTTTGCATTGATGACACCACACCTAAATTTCTACCCAGATATTTCTACCTTATACCAAACCAATCAATTGCTCACATGTAACTCCTACTGAAGATATGCCAGATACCTGTAATGTGTACAGTCAATCCTTCCAGTCTCATTCCTCTTCCTGTATACTCTACTCTAGATAATGGAACCACCCAATACTTTCAAGTGTATCTATTAGCTACCTATTTATTTAAGTCAAAACCTACACAGCACACACAGTTTGTTTCTGTCAGTCTCCAAAAGCAATCAGTTCACTAAATTCCATCATCTTTGGGCTGGCTCAACAGGTAAGAGCACTGACTGATCTTCTGAAGGTTCTGAGTTCAAATCCCAGCAATTACATGGTGGCTCACAACCACCCATAATGAGATCTGACGCCCTCTTCTGATACATCTGAAGTCAGCTACGGTGTACTTATGTATAATAATAAATCTTTAAAAAAAAAATTCCATCATCTTTGAAGTCCTCACTTCTATTTAATCCCCATATTTCAATGCAATTACAAATTACAAATAATGCCCAACCACTCCTGTAATACCAACCTTGTTTCTCTTAAAAATCATTAGCAACATCACACCTAAAATAACTATTTAAAACCCAAATGCTATTATGAAATCATGTATTTAAAACATCAAATTGGCTCCTGTGGTATACGGAACATTTCCTACATGCTATATTTTCTTTTGTTTTTGTTTGTTTGGTTGGCTAGTTTGGTTTTTTTCAAGACATGGTTTCTCTGGCAGTCATGAAACTCACTGTGTAGACCAGGCTAGCCTCAAACTCAGAGATTCACTTGCCTCTGCTTCCCAAGTTCTGGGATGAAAGGCATGCACTACCTTATCTGGCATCTGCTATACATTCTAATTACAAAAACAGGAAAAGACTTTACTAAGCGGCACAGGTTTTGAGGATCCAAAACATATACATGAAAGTATTAATACTGGTCATATCTGAGTTTCTATCTTTTCTTTTTTTGGTTTTTCGAGACAGGGTTTCTCTATGTAACCCTGGCTGTCCTGAAACTCATTCTGTAGACCAGGCTGGCCTCGAACTCAGAAATCCGCCTGCCTCTGCCTCCCGAGTACTGGGATTAAAGGCATGCGCCACCACACCGGGCTCTGAGTTTCTATTTTTATATGGATTATTTTAGAAATAAGGAAACCCTTAAGAACATAACAAAAAAAACCACTCTGAGAAAATATTTACAAACTTACTGATTTATCAATGTTCATGGGATCAACATCAGCCAAACTTGCACCCACTTTTACCCGTTCTCGGAGAATGCCGCTAGCTAAATCTTCTGCTCTGAAGTTCATAGGCAAACATCTGAAATGTGTAAAACATGAAGACAAAGGCATTAAAACATTGAGGGGCCAGTGACATGGCTCGGTGGGCAAAGGCTCTTGCCACCATCCTGACAACCTGAACAGGATCCCTGGACCCATAGTGGGAAGCAAAACTCAACTCCCAGTTATCCTCTGACCTTCACACATGTGCATGATGGCATACAAATACAAAATAAATAAATGCTACATTTGTTTAAATCTTTCACATTTTAAAGTCAATGTAAGTTAAAATCTTTAACATGCGCCCTTGCACCTCACCTGGGCAGCACACAGTAGAACTGAACAACCTGGTGGAGGGGGTACAGGTAAGCCAACCCTAGGGGCAAGAACAAGGGAGCTGGCCCTGCCACCCATCTGCCATGAGGTAGGGTGGATGCATGGGGGTTGCCCTTCCCCAATCACCACCTGTGGGGGTCAGGAGAGCTAGTCCTACCCCTCATTAGCTGTAGTGCCCAAGAGAGGAGGCCCTACGCCTCACCCAGGCAACACTGTGGAGCTGGCCCTGACAACAACAGTATGGGTAAGCCAGCCCTGAGGGGGTGGAACAGAACTGGCCCAGCCCCTCACAGCACTTAGGAAAGTGAGCCCCAAGCCTGGACTGGACAGCACAGTGGAGCTGGCTCTAGAGGCTTCGTTCGGTGCAGGGCTTGAGAGCAGGAGAGTTGTGTAAGTGCATCCACGACATCTGTGTGGACAGAGGGCTACACTGTCAGTCACAGTGTGTCACACAACATCACCCATGACAAGATGTTTTCTGTGCTTTGTTTTGTTTAGTGTGTTTGTTTGTGAGGTTTTTTTTTCTTGACGGGAGGTTGCAAGGCTGGAGAGGCATATCCCACAAATATGAGTGGGATGGGCATACATGATGCGAAATCACAAGAATCAATAAAAAGTTAAAAAAAAGTTTTTGGGGCTGGTGAGATGGCTCAGCGGTTAAGAGCACCGACTGCTCTTCCTAAGGTCCTGAGTTCAAATCCAAGCAACCACATGGTGACTCACAACCATCCATAACGAATCTGATGCCCTCTTACGGAGTGTCTGAAGTCAGCAACAGTGTACACACATATAATAAATAAATCTTAAAAAAAAAAAGTTTTTTTAAATATTCTTTAACATATTTTCATCATTCTGCTTTATCATAACCCAGATAAACAACATCAAAAGGTTTCATGTCTTTTGTTTTGTTTTGTTTTTGTTTTTGTTTTTGTTTTTTTTGGTTTTTCGAGACAGGGTTTCTCTCTGGCTGTCCTGGAACTCACTTTGTAAACCAGGCTGGCTTTGAACTCAGAAATCCGCCTGCCTCTGCCTCCTAAGTCATGGGATTAAAGGCGTGTGCCACCACCGCCCAACTGGTTTCATGTCTCAAATTATTCTTCCTACTTTCAAGTGACCAAAATCAGTAATTCACCAGATAAAGCAAACATGAGCGTGAATCTATTTTCTCGAGTTTATCTCCCAATAGGAAAGGCTGAGTGCTTTTGCTGTGATATGAACAGTAGGACCTTAAGGTGGTGAAGCCCAGCCAAACGGCTTCTGGTCAGTGGGAACACAGTACAAGAAGAGAGTAACACTTCACATGAAACCTTGTTTAGTATCCATTTCCTACTTCACATGTGAGAGCCTCCAGCCCTGTGTTCCTGCCACAATGACATCTGCTTGGATGTGAAGCAGCCACAGGAGCCTATTGCCAGGGACAGCACTATGTTGTATGCAGTCAGCCTCCAAAACTACAAGCTACATAAAATCCTTTTTCTTTTTTTTTAAACAAATTACCTAGGCTCCAGTATGTCATTATAGCACAAGAATATAATTCAGTACAGGTAAAGATCACAATATGGGAAAGCCTAAAATGTGTACAACTTCTATGATAACTACAACTTCATTAACATTTCTGAATTCTAATTACCTTTTAAAAAACATATTAACAACTAGCAATGGTAGTACATGCATTAATCAAGGCAAAAGTAAACGGAACTCTGAGTTCAAGTCCAGCCTGGTCTACAGTACAGAGTGAGTTCCAGGACAGCCAAGGCTGCACAAAGAAAAGAAACACGGTCTTTAAAAAAAAAAAAATTGCTAAAGTAAGTTATTCTAACCAGAACATACAGTTTAGTGCACCCACTTATATCGGTTAGGCTCTGTGTTTGATCATAGAACCATCATTATTCTGTATATTCGGTCTCTCTCCCCTTCTTCCTTCTTCTCTCCCATATTCCCTCTCAGAATAGAAGATCAGATTAAACAGGCTTTAAATACTTGTACTTAAACTTAGATTTTAAATGGTTACAGTGCCACACATATCTAGGCTGAGCTATGCAAGAAGCTAAGAGGAGGACCCCTTGACCCCAGCCTCGGAAGCAGTAGAAAGACTCTACCTCAGATTATATTCTCTTACATCTCGCCATCACCTTGATGTTAGTACATGATTTATAATAAACAGGTGATATATACATAAAAATCTGTAAACATATATACATCAATTTCTAGTTATGTAAAAATACATATTTATTAATGCTATGTTATAGTTTGTTTATAATTTTTTCTTGAACATATTAATTTAAGGGACCTATACTTTAAGAATCTCAAGGTAGGGGGCTGGTGAGATGGCTCAGCGGGTAAGAGCACCCGACTGCTCTTCTGAAGGTCCAGAGTTCAAATCCCAGCAACCACATGGTGGTTCACAACCATCCGTAACAAGATCTGACTCCCTCTTCTGGAGTGTCTGATGACAGCTACGGTGTACTTACATATAATAAATAAATAAATCTTAAAAAAAAAAATTCTTAAAAAAAAAAGAATCTCAAGGTAGTACTACCTCAAGTCAAAAACTATTTCAAAATACTGAGTCTGAAGAAATAGCTCAGTGCTAGCCGGGTGTGGTAGTGCACGCCTTTAATCCCAGCACTCGGGAGGCAGAGGCAGGCGGATTTCTGAGTTCAAGGCCAGCCTGGTCTACAGAGTGAATTCCAGGACAGCCAGGGCTACACAGAGAAACCCTGTCTCGAAAAACCAAAAAAAAAAAAAAAAGAAATAGCTCAGTGTTTAACAGCACTGGCTGCCCTTGCAGAGAAGTCCCTGGTTCAGTTCCCAACACCCTAGTGGCAGCTCTCAATCATCTATAATTCCAGCTCCAGAGACCTAATGCCCTCCTCTGTCTCCAAGGGCACTTGGTATGCACATGGCACACATACACATGTGCAAGCAAACACACATATAAAATAAAATCTAATAAATAAGGGCTATCAAGATGCCTCAAGAGGTAAAGGCATTTGTCAGTAAGCCTAATGAGCCGAGTTCATAAGAGCACATGTCAAAAGGAGAAAACTGACTCCAAAAATAGCTGAGCAATCACACACACATACACCAATGTAAAATATTTACACTATTAGCATTAACCAAATGCCATTATAGATAAGCGTATCTTTAAAAAGAAAAGCCTGTGTCTCCCCCCTACCACAGAAGTACCACTAGACAGTTGACTAACCTGTTTCTTGCTCTTGCCATGCTTTTTGACTTCCTTCTTTCAAAGCGTTCCTCATCAGAAGAAGTTGTATCACTACTGTGAATGGCATGCTTCTTCCTTCTATTGGAAAAGGGAATCGAAAAACCATTGTAGTATGCAACGGCTTCCTACTTCAGGCCTCTGGGTCATCTGTTCTGTGTCCTTCTTGCTTTGGGGGTGCTGCTCTTAACCCAAGGCTCCCACATTTGTTGTTCCTCCTCCACGACTGAGCGAAGACCTGGCTGCTGGCGATAGCTTTTACTTCCCAATAATGACTCTTCTACCCCGTTTGAAGCCTAACCAAATGCATGAAATATTTCTAATAAAAAGAAACTACCCAGGCTTGATGATATGTCTGCAGTCCAAGGTATTTGGGAAGAGCATGAGGTAAGAGGATCTCTTGAGCCCAAGAGATCAGTCTGGACAACATAATAAGATCCTATCTAGAGCTGGTGAGATGGCTCAGAGGGTAAGAGCACCTGACTGCTCTTCCAAAGGTCCGGAGTTCAAATCCCAGCAACCACATGGTAGCTCACAACCATCCATAACAAGATCTGATGCCCTCTTCTGGAGTGTCTCAAGACAGCTACAGTGTACTTACATATAATAAATAAATAAATCTAAAAAAAAAAAGATCCTATCTCAAAAATAAGTAAAAGAGGAACTGGAGAGATGGCTGATCTTATAGTGGACCCAGATTTAGTTTCCAGTAATCATATGGTTACAGCTGTCTGTAACTCCGGGTCTAGGGAATACAATGCCCTCTTTTGGCCTCCAGAGGTATCAGGCATTAAGTGGTGCACAGACATTCATGCAGGTAAAATACCCATATATGACATAATAAAGGAATTATCCAAAATAACTAAATAAAAGAGACTAAAATCATTCCAAAGAAGAAATAATGGTGTTAAATTATTAAATAACAGGCCGGGCATAGTAGTACACACCTTTACCCCAGCATTTGGGAGGCAAAGGTAGGCATATCTCTTGAGTTCGAGGACAGTCTGGTCTGCATAGCAAGCTCCCGAACTGCAAGGACTACATAACAAGGTCTCAAAGGACAAAAGGAAAAAAAATTGTATAACTGGTCTACAAACTACAATAATTTTAAAAGTTTACAACATTGCATCCCTTCAACATGTCCTGACAGAATTTATCATAGCCAAATTAAATTCTTTATTCTTTTAAATTGTATACTTTAAGACACAGCAGTGACTTTCTAAATTAATATTCCAATAGTTCAAGAAATCATAAAAAGTACTCACAAATAAAACTGAATCAGATTTAGGAGCGTCTGGCTGGGTATGACGGCATACGCCTAGAACTCTCAGCATGAGGGGACGAAGAGAACTGAGGTTCTAACCCAGCCTAGGCTTTCCTGAGATGCTATGTCAAATAAATAAATAAGCTTTTCTATATCACAAAGAAAACATCTACCAGAGGGAAGAAAAGTCTAGAGAAAGAAAAAAATCTTTGCCTGTGATTTATCAAATAGGGGGTTACTGTCCAAAAAAAAACCTAAAGACTGTATAATAAATAGTCCAATCTATAAATAGACACTATGGGAAGAGAAACTAGATGGTCACCACAAATTCAAAGCCCAACTGATATAACAAGGAATTATATCAAAAACTAATAAAGTGATACACTTCTAACTTTCTAAACGTCTGTATCTGCTGGTTGTGCTTTGCTTTGTTCTTAGGTATAAAAAGGGACTTGCATTAAGACATAGTGCCAAGGTGTGGTGGGCAGTGAGTGTCTGTATTCCCAGCTACTAGGGAGCAGAGGCACAAGAATCTCTTGAGAAAGGAGCTTCAGGCAAGCCTGGACAACAAAACAAAACCAATTCTCAAGGGAAAAAAGCTAGTCAATGTCTCAAAGAACATCATGAGCCCTTCTCCAGTCAACTCTTGACAGGGTTTCTCTGTGTAGCCCTGACTGTCCTGGAATTCACTTTGTAGACCAGGCTGGCCTCGAACTCAGATATCTGCCTGTCTCTGCCTATCGAGTGCCAGGATTAAAGGCGTGCGACACCACCACCCGGCTCCAGTCAACTCTTAAGATACTTCAACTTTCAGGATGTGAAAGTCAAAATTAATTTAAAAATTAAATTTAAAAATAAACTGTGAACCAAAAAGAGTCATGTGTAGGATGATAAGTGTTGTCACTAATGAGAGAAATGACAGGAGAAAGCCAGGAAGAAAGCAAAGGATGCAATTAAATCTCTCATTTTCTCATTAACATATACAACTACTTTCTTCTTCCAAATCAAACACAACTTACCTGATATGGCTTCTTCTTGCTGGAGACCTGTGAATATCAAATAGTGTATTTTCTCTCTTTTTTTGATGAGCTGGTACTAAAAAAAAATAAGAAAGACAGAAATAACTAATGAATCCATGCACTAAAAGAGCTTAAATTGCCTCTATTAACTTTCTATGAGAACGTAGTTATGTATCTTTAATTTCCACACTATTGTGAGGAAACATAACAAAGACAAAAACTTTGTATCAGTACTATTTTGTTTCAAATAAACGTTTTTTAAAGATGTACTTATTTAATGTATATGAGTACACTGTAACTGTCTTCAGACACACCAGAAGAGGGCATCAGATCCCATTACAGATGGCGGTGAGCCACCATGTGGTTGCTGGGAATTGAACTCAGGACCTCTGAAAGAGAAGTCCATACTCTTAACCACTGAGCCATCTCTCCAGCCCCCAAATAAACATTTTAAATAGACGTTAATATTTCCAAAAGTATGATCCATTTTTCACAAATTTGTAGTAGGGAAGAAAGTGGCATAGTAGTACCCCCAGTAATAGTTTCCTACAAAAACATAAATGTGAACAAATCTTCAAGCTTAAAAGTACCTTCACAAGAGCTAAGAAACCAGGCTAGCCCCTGGTTACAGCATAATATAAAATATGCGTTAGAAAAGGTAGGAAGAAAACATTTATATTACCTGCCTTACACCTCCCCCACTAGAACAATGGGAAAGGTTCCTTGAGGGCAAGACCCTACCTATCTGTGGTAGTTTTAGTGAAATGTCCTCAGGTATTTGAATTCTTGGTCCTTAGTAAGCTGTTTGGGAAGGATTAAGAGATAAATAAGGCTTTGTGCTGAGTAGTAGTATCACAGGCCTTTAATCCCAGCACCTAAAAGGCAGAGAGAGAGTTGGATCTCTGTGATTTAGAAACTAGGTTGGTCTAGAGTGAGTTCCAGGACAGCCAAACCCACAAAGAACCCTTGTCTGGGGGGTGGGTGAAAGTGAGTGAGAGAATGAGAGAGTGAGAGAGTGAGACAGAGATAGAGAGAGACAGAGAGAGAGAGAGACAGAGAGAGAGAGAGACAGAGAGAGAGACAGAGAGACAGAGAGCCTTGTTGGAGGAAGGTAGGCATAAGATTTCAAAAGTATCTCACCAACCCCTCAGCACTCTCTCTCTGCCTCCTGCTTGTGCATCAAAATGTAAGTGCTCCACACATAGCAGATGAGCAGTTTGGTCTTCATGTGGGTCCCCCAACAACTAGAGTGGGAGCTATCTCTGAATCTGTTGCCTACCTGTGGATTCCATTCCCCTAGACTTGTCTGGCCTCAGTGGGAGAGAATGTGCCTAGTCCTGCAGGGACTTAATGTGCTAGGGTGGAGTGATATTCAGGGGGGCTCCCCATTCTCAGAGAAGTGGGGGGGGGGGACTGTGTGGAGGGGGCTATTAGGATGTAAAGTGAATAAATAATAATAAAAAGTACAAATAAAGAAAGATCTAAGTGCTCAACTGCTGTTCCAGCTCCATGCAATCCCTTTGTCATCACAGAGTCTATCCTTCTAGAACAGTAAGCTCCATTCATCTCTTTTTTAAATTGCCTTGGTCACATTGCTTTATCAGCACAATAGAAAAATAACTAAGATAGCAGCTAAGCTTCCAACTTGTGATTGGATAAAGCCTAAGGGATTGCTTGCTCTTGCTTGAATACAGGCAAGCTACAACTAAAGTAGTTGAAGGAGCTGAGAATGGAAGGCAAATGTGGTAGTATCATGCATATGGTATTAGCTTTGGAGGCATTAAAAATACAAGAGTGAGGTTGTTATAAATTCCCAGTTTCAGAGAGGCCTGAGACCAAGCAATGCTAAAGTCACTGTCAGAAAAGATCCTAAGAAGCAATTATGCAAGCTGTGAAAGTGAAGCCTGGGTTGTAGCGGAGACACCAAGATGTTGGAGATGCTAGAGCCATGAGACATCTGCTGGAGAATTGCATATAGGGAGTGGAATGAAGCCAAGAAAGAGATGTATGTGGCAGAGAGCAAAACTGGAGGGGCAGAGACATCTAAGCCCTTTAAAAATGAAAGCCACAGGTCTAAGACATGGAGCTACATACAGGATTTGGCATTTACCCTGCTGGGATTCTATCTTGCTTTGGTCCAGTATTTCCTCATGATGTCCCTCCCCATTTCTCTTTTGAATGGGAAGGTATATTCCACGCGAGTATATTGCATACTGGAAGTATGTGATTTTTTTTTTTTTAATTTTACATGGGATCCCAGCCACGAATCTTAAAGTTAGATGTATTTTCATTTTGCATTACAATCTCATGGGCCTATGGGACCAGGGAGTCAAGTGAGAATGGCCACCATAGGCTCAAGGTACTTGAGACCAGTTGGCAGTGCTCTTTGAAGAGGGTATGGAAGTGGAGCCTGATGGGGGCACTACATCAATAATCATGAGCCTGAGAGCTAACAGCCTCACCTCACTTCCAGCTCACTTTCCAAGTTCACTATGAAACTTTCAGCTTCCAGCCACTTGTCACCATGCCTCCCCCATCATATGGACTACTCCTCTGGAACTAAATAAATTCTTTCTTAAGTTGCCTTTAGTAAACAAAAACAACAACAAAAGCCCTAATATAGTGACTGATGAGGACACAGATGTTGATACACACAGA
Source organism: Mus pahari (assembly GCF_900095145.1). Taxonomy (NCBI): domain Eukaryota; kingdom Metazoa; phylum Chordata; class Mammalia; order Rodentia; family Muridae; genus Mus; species Mus pahari. The sequence continues at coordinate 4,202,871 of NC_034596.1, read as the reverse complement.
TACACATACACCTACATGCACATGGACACACACACACACAAAGATGTGCCAAGTAAACATGAAAAAAGTGTTCAACCTCCTTAGAGAGACACAAACTAAAACTACAATACAAACCCTCTTATAGCTGGGTTTTGCACACACATAAATATATATAAGCACATCATAACAAGTATATGAAACAACATTTTATTAATGTCTTAAATGTATTTATCAGGGGCAGAGGAGTAGTCAGAGGACAACTCTGTTCTCAGTTCTCTCCTTCCACCTTCATGAGAGTTCTACGGCTCTAACTCAGGCTGTCAGGCTTCGGCAGCAAATGTCTACCTGCTGAGCCATCTCACCGGCTCTGGAACATAAAGTTTTTATTTTATTTTGTTTTGTTTTGTTTTGCTTTATTTTGTTTGTTTGTTTGTTTGTTTTTGAGACAGTGTTTCACTGTGTAGCCTTGGCTACCTAGAACTTACTATGTAGCCCAGGCTGCCTCTGTGTCCCAGTTCTGGAATTAAAGGCACGTGTTACTAGGAGCTATGCTAGGAGCATGAACACTTTTTCTTCTCTAGTAGGGAGTATAAAGGGACAACTCTAAGTAGTCCTGGCTGAGAGCATACAATCTTAATGGAAATGCCACAACTAACCACTTTGAAAGATAGCTACTTTTTTACAAAATTAAATATACACACCTAATCATAAAATCTACCAACCACACTTTTTAAGTATTTGCCTGTTTGTCCTTGTTTTGTTTTTTTTAAACAGTCTCAGGCTCAGGATGAAAATTTAGATCCCTCCTCTGTCCCAGACTTGGAGTGTTGATATTAAAGATGTGCTGGTACCACCACACCTGGGTTTATAACAACCAAACCAAAAGCTGAAGTTAATCTTAATGCCCTTAAAAAATGACTAATAAAACAGTTGTGATTGTTTGCGCCTATAGTGAATACTACAATAATTAAGCTGAATGAAAGAGAAGGCAAAACGTATTCTTTTCTTTAAATATTTATTTATTTATTATATGTGAGTACACTGTAGTTGTCTTCAGACACTCCAGAAGAAGGCATCAGATTTCGTTATGGATGGTTATGAGCCACCATGTGGTTGCTGGGATTTGAACCTTCGGAAGAGTATTCAGCACTCTTAACCGCTGAGTCATCTTACCAGCCCACAAAACGTATTCTCGTAGTATTTTAAAGCTGGACATGGTGGTGATTTATGCCTACTAACTGTACCACTTGGAAGACTGGGAAAGGAAGATCACAAGTCTGAAGCTACCCTAAGCTAGAAAGTAAATTCCAGACCAGCCAAGGCTAAGAATGAAACTACTTCAAAAAATTAAAAAGCAACAAGCACTTACAATTTCATTTGTATGAAATCAAAAACATATAAATCTTATCTAAAGTTAAAGTTAAAGATAGATAGGTACCCAAAGACTAATACAAGGGAGACACAAGTAATAGAGCAGCATGCACACAGGAATGAGGGGACCTGGGGCATTTATGAGTACGTCTGCTATTTTCGCTATGCCCAAAGCCTCACAGGTATGAACAAATTACAAAACTTGCCAAGCTGTAAACTACAAATACATACTTTGAATTTTATTTCAGATAAAGATTCAAAAAATGAAAAACAAAAGACCAGAATAATGATTTCCAACATTTTTTCTGCCATAACACATCTCTCTTATTAGTGCGAGAGCTATCTGAGACAATGACTCCTAAGAGGAATAAAGGAATGTTTGAACAGCTTCTAGAGTTAGCACAGCTCTTCCATACGATCACAATTTTAGAGTATAGAATTCTAAGGAAGGGGCTGGAGAGGTAGTTCAGTGCTTAAAGGCACTGATTACTTTCTAGAGGACCCTAATCTGAGTCCCAGTACTCACATGGTGGCTCACAACCATCTGTAACTCCAATTCCAGGGAATCTAATGTCCTCTACTGGCCCTTGTGGGCACTTAGCATACACATGATGCACAGATGTATACCCAGACATACTTTCAGGCAAAATACACATTATTCATAATAAAATTTGTTTTTTCCTTTTCAGCTTTGGCCTTCCACCATAGCCTTGGCTACGCTAAAACTCTATGTAGACCAGGCTAGCCTCAAACTTACAAAGACCCATTTGCTTCTCCCTCCTGGGATTAAAGACTTGCACCACCATATATATATATATATATATATATATATATATATATATATATATATATATATATATATATTCTACATAATAATATATAATTCTACATAATTCCCTGAACACATGCTGTGGTGGTTATGGTGACCAGTGACAGCACTGGGTCTTGCATAGCGTCATTTCTTGCTCTTCCTCTTCCTCTCACTCAATCCTTTTGCCACTACTGCCTTGTTTCTGTGTGCATAGATTTGTTTGTATGTTGTATTCTGTGTTTTTGTTTTGTTGTTAGGAATTAAAGATAAGGTTTGTATATGAGGGCAAATGCTTTGTCATTGGGTCAGTCTCTGTGACATTTCATGTACCCTTTTTCTTATGTTTTCAAGAATATTTTTTACTTAGAATATATATATATATGTGTGTGTGTGTGTGTGTGTGTGTGTGTATATATGTATGTGTATATATATATATATATATATATATATATATATATATATATATATATATTATAGAATATCTTTATTAGGAAAGGGATCTTTCCAATGATGAAAACTTGGGCTTAAGGCTTTTAACTTCAGCCTCCTAAACAGCAAAGAAAACAGGACTATATCACTGAGCCCAGAAAAAAGTGCTCTTTTTATCTCAAGAGTGGTAAAGTTACTCAGTTACATTAGGCAAAGAAGTTGTTGAGAGTCACCTACCTATTGGCGGTGCTTGGTATCGATCCACTGTTTTTCTTTGTCTCAAGTTATATGGTCTATCATTTTCTTCTCCTTCTGCCTCTTCAACCTCTATGTCTCCATCCTCCTCTTGAGATTCTAGTTTCCATATATAGAAAAGAAGAAACACTTTAATCCATAGATATGGCTCCATTCTCAACCGAGTATTTACTTTCATCTATTATCCTTTCTACACATGTGACATTTTAAAATGTTAGCAATTTATGATACAGTATAAACTAGTATAGCCAAAAATAAGCCTAGGAAAATATATATAAAAACAAAAAGTTCTTCCTACCAATATTCAATACACTTCTGTGAAAAAATAAAATAAACCATTGTGAACCAGGTTATGGATAGCCCTGGTGCTGTTTATATTTCGATGTTAATTCAGCTTTCCCAAGAGGGGCTACCTGGTACTCAGGACTTCATTTGACCCTTCTAATAAATAAAGAAACCAATCACGGGATGGGAGAGAGAAAGAGAAGAGGCAGGAGAGAGATTTTTGAATGGGGACAACAGGAGGACAAGATGTAGCTAAAGTGGCCCCGTTTAGATGGCGAATCCAAGTGGATTCGCCACTGGAGGATTTATATTTAATATGGCTTATAAGATTAGGATTCTATTTGCTGTGCCCAATGATTGAATTACCTGTTGATTCTAAACTAAGTTTGTGTGGTGTTTTCCTTCACTCAGCGACTCAACTGGATTCCAGAGAGAAAGGTACAACAGCAAACTGTGGGTTTGCAAGAAGTGCAACCCAAGTGGCCATGGGAATTTTGAAGTGTGGGGCTGGTGTGGTAGCAACCCACCAGTGGGAACTTAGTGATCTGGGTGGAGTGTTTTCAGAGCTCTGAGTCAGAGAGTTTCCACGAGATGAGACCAGACTGGCCATGCCCACCAGTGTAAGGCCAGTCAGCCCACTGGGACCAGCTGGCACAGAGTGGTTTGCATTTATTTAGTATTTCCCAAAAAAAAAAATCTCAGCACTCAGAAGGCAGAGACAGGCAGATCTCTATGAGTTCGAGGCTAGCCTGGTCTATAAGGGTAGTTCTAGGACAGCTAAGGCTACACAAAGAAACCATGTCTGGGGGAAGAAGGGGGGAGGGAGATTATCTTGGAAAGTAAACTATATTATCAATATACCAAATCTCCTGAAATGCATCCTTTGATGATCACTGCTTAGAGAATTACACCATTGGGTTTGCGGGACATCAGTTTCTAAATGACAGGGCCAATGTGCTCTTTATGTTCCTAGTTCCAGTCCTACAAATTCATTCTGTGTTACTCAGTTCAGAACTAGACAGATGTCAGGCTAAAACAGTATAACTCCTTCCACTATTATTAGTACTTCCATTTTTCTCTATATACTTCTCAATCTATAACAAAAATTAAAATCCAAATAATCAAAGACTTGGAGCCTTTCAGTTACAAGGTTAACAAGTAACACAAGAGGGCTACCAACTAGGCAGGCTAGCCCATAACCAAGGCTTGCCCACACTAGACAAGTAAAGGACTACCAATAGCCACTTCATTTTGCCAAGTGAAGGAAATGAAACTTCAGATATTATCTGAATTTAAATTACTTTAGATTATACAGCATAGACATAAAAGGCAAAAGGCAAAAAACAAAAGCAAAACAACCCTCCTCTAAGTCCATAGCTAGTATACATTCTTCTTCCCTCTCAGAGGCCCCTAGTATTTCCATCACATGGCTCTGTACAGACCTTCTTCTTCGCCCTCAGTAGAAACTTCATGATGATTCTGTATCCCATAACTATTTCTTCTCAGTGATTTTCTTCGTCTTTTTACCCTTGAATACATATCCATATTTTCCTTTTAAAGAAAGAAATTTGTCAACTATTAACATAGCATTTATTCTCTGCTATAAATAAGTCAATAAATCAAACATGCTTGCTCAATATAATTTACCGTACATCTACTTGCAAATCACAAATTCATGGAAAGAACATCCTAAAATCAGTAAATATAAAGGAGAAAAGGGATATGGGATGTGGCATAGTTCAGAGTCAGTGTTTAACATATCCAAGACCTGGGGTTCAAGCCCATAGGACTTTTTTTTCTTTTCTTTTCTTTAGAAAGAGGGGGCAGGGGAAAAAAGCTAAGGGAGAAGAAAATCAGAAAGAAGAAAAGGAAATTGGGTGAGGGATTTGAAGAGGGAGCAGCAGGAACAGCAGCAAACAGTAAAATCCCAAACTAAGCATGGAATGAAGAGGAATAAACAATTGTTAATTTTAAAATATATGACATTGGGTAGCTTGAGAGATGGCTTAGCAGATAAGAACACTGCTGCTCTTCCAGAGGGCCCAGGTTCAATTTCCAGCATCCACTTGACAGCTCACAATTATCTATATCTACAGTTCCAGGGGATCCAACACCATCACACAGACATACACACAGGCAAAACACCAATACACATTATATATATATATATAGAGAGAGAGAGAGAACTGCTGTTGGGCTGGGAGTGTAGCAGGCATGATACCACATGCCTGCAAGTAGGAGGTCAGAAGTTCAAGGCCATTTTAGTTACATAACAAGAAAGAGGAGGGAAGGGGATCAGAGAGGAGAGGAGAGGGGAGAGGGGAGAGGGGAGAGGGGAGAGGGGAGAGGGGAGAGGGGAGAGGGAAGGTGATCTACTGCTATTCATCCTGTTTCTAGACTCCTAATTCTTTACAAGTATAAAGAAAAATATTTCTCTTCCAGGCTTCCCAGCACATACATCAGAAGGTTCATGACCAACTGTGACTCTAGCTCTAGGGGATCCAACACCCTCTACTGGCTTCTGTGGGCATCTACACACGAGGCACACACTCACACAGACAGACATGAATAAAAACTAAGGAGAAATACTTGCAAAGGTTTCCACAGCTAATATACTCACAAATTCTGTATCTGTCCACATTCGAAGCCGCTCTACTTCGCCTGATCGACGGTTTCGTCGGATATTAATATTATCCATTTCTTGTAAAACAGCTTCAGCAGTACTACAATCATATAATAAAAAGAGTTTAGACAATGGTGGGAGCACATTTACACATCATAAACATTAAAGGGCTCATCAAACCAATATTAAACTATCTCTTGATATGTAACTATCCATAACATCTCAATTGAATGACTTTCATAACCAGAATTTATCAAAACACAATTCCCAATTCATAAAACAAGATGCCCAAGTGTGGTGGAGCACACCCTTAATCTAAGCACACAGAAAGCAGTTAGGTAGATTTCTGTGGGTTCAAGACCAGAGTACTGGCTGGTTTTGTGTCAACTTGACACAAGCTGGAGTTATCTATCACACAGAGAGGAGCTTCAGTTGAGGAAATGCCTCCATGAGATCCAGCTGTAAGGCATTTTCTCAATTAGTGATCAAGTGGGGAGGTCCCCTTGTGGGTGGTGCCATCCCTGGGCTGGTAGTCTTGGGTTCTATAAGAAAGCAAGCTGAGCAAGCCAGGGGAAGCAAACCAGTAAGATCCCTCCATGGCCTCTGCATCAGCTCCTGCTTCCTGACCTGCTTGAGTTCCAGTCCTGACTTCCTTTGGTGATGAACAATGTGGAAGTGTAAGCTGAATAAACACTTTCCTCCCCAACTTGCTTCTTAGTCATGATGTTTGTGCAGGAATAGAAACCCTGACAAGACAACCAGCCTGATGCACACAGTTCCAGACCAGCAAACACTAAATAGTGCGATATTATACTAAAAGATGGAATTGTTCTATTATAGGCTAATTCACAACATCCCTATCAGGTAGCTAGTTCACAAACACATGCAACTCTAACCAAGGAATCCAAAGCCCTCCTCTGCTCTCCACAGGCACAGGTAGTGCATTTACACATACAAGCATAAACATTAAATAATGTTTAAAAAAGACATGAAAGACTACCTTCAACTTTTATACATGTTAAAACTTTAAAATTATGAACCTTGTTTTTAAGGCTCAAAATAAATAAACATGTTTGCTTATTAAAACTTTAAAAATCCATAATGTAGGTCAGGAATGGTGGCAAATACTTTAATCTCAGCATTTCAGAGGCAGTGAATTGACTATAAATTCATGACCAGTTTAATCTACACAGTAAGTTTCAGGCCAACCAGGTCTACACACTGAGAGAAAGAAAAGGGGGTGACAGAGAGAAACACCACCAATGCCTGATAAATAACTACTACATTCATGGTACTGGGCGGGGAGGAGAAACACCACCATAGCATGATAAATAACTACTACATTCATGGTACTGGGCGGGGAGGAGAAACACCACCATAACATGATAAATAACTACTACATTCATGGTACTGGGGGAGAGTTGAATCTTTTAATATTAAGTTGTTACCAAAAAATATATAGAAAATGGATATATAAAAACTTTAAAGCTAATAAGGTTAATTAAACAATTTTTAAATTAAAGTAGAACACCAATGTTTAAGAAACCTAGGATAATGTCTTACCAATTGCTATTTAGGTTTTTTTGTTTGATTTGCTAGGCTCAGTTCATGTAAAAACTGGGAACAGCACCCATGTGGAAAAAGGTGGAGAATAGCTACATGTGAATGGGGGTGGAGACAGAAGACCCCTGCCTGGAGTGAGCAGCCAGCCAAACTAGCCAACTGGTTTGCTCCAGATTCAGCAGGAGAGCCTGTCTCAAAAATTAGAGCAATTGAGGAAAACAATCTATGTCAACCCCTGACCTCCAATGGCACAATGGCACTCCCCATACATATTCAAACAAATGTACATGCAAACACATATACAACATATACACATGCATACACCAAAAAAGCTGAAAAATCAAAATATTAAATGAAATTGCTTAATTCATAAACACTCATACCTATTTACTAGCTGATCAAATAATAAACTCTGATTCACACTTTCAAATCTGTTTTTCCTGGACCGACAACTTTTTCTGACTTCCATGTCACCATTTATACATGAAAGGTCGCCATCTCCTTTCTTTTCCCCTCGAAGGGGGTGGCTTCGAAGTGCTGCAAGAGAGAATTTCATTTCAAAGTACAGAGTACAGAAAAATAGGGAAAAAAAATCAAAATTTAAAGGCTATAAAAACTGAATATAACTTCTTAAATGGCTTTAGTATTAAATAATCAAGGGTCTCAACATTAATATTTTATGAAATTTAGTCATTTCCAACTAAAAGACTATACTATTAAATCACTCTAAGGGGTTGGAATATATGGCTCAGAAGTAGGAAACTTTTGGGCCGTGCAGAAGAACCACAGTTAAATCTCTAGTCCCAAAAAATGTTAATAAAAATAAAACTAAATGGCTCCACTTTTGTCCATGTTCACAGCTAACCTAACGGCACTGTAACAGTTTCAGGGTTAACCAGCTTCCCATCAGGGTACTTACACAAGCTACTATGTCCGTTTGGTAATGTAGCACCCGGTTGAGAAGTTAACCTAGAAAACAAATACATTAAATACACAAGCATATCAATATTTGCTTAGGTAAGTATGAAATGAATAATGCTGTACTTATCCATCTTTAAAATAATACAATATATTTTACTTTGATAACCTATCAATTAAAATATACTAGTTCAAAGTCATTTCATTATTTCAAGAAACTTTAATTAAAAAACTAATATAAGCTGAATTAATGTTGTTGTCAACTATTCCAATTCAAATCCTATTAAAAGATTAAGGTTAAGCAGCATAAATTTAGCCAAGACCATAAGGAGCCATGGCAACAGACAACAACTATAGACTTCACTGAGAAAATAAATTCCAAGCTATGACAAATTTATTCAAACAAACTGTAAAAGAGGAAAAGAAATACTTAAATATCACAAACATTTGATAATCCAATCTATTTTAAAACACAAACACCTATTCCCCCTTGTCTCTGGAAAACAATTAAAAAAGTCTATCTTAAATACGCTCTCAAATGTAAGATTTCACAGTTAGCACCTCTGTACACCATATCCATGATACTCCAGACATATAAATGTAAGTATAAAGCAATTGACTCAATACATGTACTCTAAAATGTTGCTGCTACATAATGGTTTTCAGAAATTCTCCAAAATCATTCTCAATATCAACTTAAAACCACAAAAGAATCACTTTTATTACCTTATAAGTACACTTTGGCACTGGCCCCAACATAACATTAACTCAGTTTACTTGCAAATTATTGGTTTATTCATGGGTCTTGGTGCCAAATAAATTTTGGATGGATGTAGCTATAAATGACTAAATCACATCATTAAATCAGTCAAAACAGTAAGAGGCAATGGTAAAAATCATTATGAGGGGGGGGAGGGAGGGAAGGGGGGAGGGAAGGAGGGAGGGAGAGGGAGAGGGAGAG
>NC_034596.1:4186166-4192421 GCF_900095145.1 Mus pahari | reverse complement strand
AGACAGGGTTTCTCTGTATAGCCCTGGTTGTCCTGGAACTCACTTTGTAGACCAGGCTAGCCTCGAACTCAGAAATTCGCCTGCCTCTGCCTCCCGAGTGCTGGGATTAAAGGCATGCGCCACCACGCCTGGCGAGAATAGACTCTTATAAGTTGTCCTCCCATGCCCCACTATAATGCACTTTTGTGCATACATATATACACATATAAATTAAATAAATATTTTAAAAAGTAGTTCTAACATGAAACTACCCATGTACATTCAAGACCCATCAAGATCCCTATTCTTTTAGTAACAAGGGTCTCTGGTACATGCTATACATGTCTTTACAAAACAAACATATTTTACAGCATATTTGGAAAATTAAAACTACAGAAAGTTTAAAATAAGTCTAGTATCAATTATGAATATACATGAGTATTTGAAAGAAAATCAACATCATTGCCAGTCCTAAATCATAGCAAACAAACCATGTATTCATGAAAAAACAGAAACAATGAGCCCTCACCTGGTCTGACCAGATGGTATATTCCATTCCTCTCGCTGACCAGTACTTCGTGATTTTGATTTGTCTTTGCAAACAGAATCTGGCTGCTTCAAAGTGCGTTTGGCTGGAGGAGATACGTGGCTATCACTTAAGCTTCCGTCAACTTCAGCCTTCTGAAATACAATAAAAATGTATGTATTGGGGCTGGCAAGATGGCTCAGCAGGTAAGAGCACTGACTGTTCTTCCAAAGGTCCTGAGTTCAAATCCTAGAAACCACATGCTGGCTCACAATCACCGATGAGACCGAACACCCTCTTCTGGTGTGTCTGAAGACAGCAACAGTGTATTTATTTATAATAATAAATAAATCTATGGGCTGGAATGAGCGGGGCTGACAAGAGCAAGCAGAAGTCCTAAAATTCAATTTCCAACAACCACATGAAGGCTCACAACCATCTGTATAGCTAATGTACTCATATACATTAAATAGATAGATAGATAGATAAGTAAATAAATAAATAAATCTTTTAAAAATTATTATACCTATCAAGATTAATATGCTTAGATAATAATGTTTTTTGTTTTAATTTATATATAAGAAATTTGAACTAGCCTTTAAACACTCAAAAAAATTTAAAAAAAAAAAAAGAAAAGAAAAAGTTTATGAGTGCTTGAGGTGGACATATGTATCTCTCTGTGACATGATGCCTCAGACTCACCCAAATACTCCATTACTCAAATCCCAAAGCAAGGACACTTTCCTAACACGGAACCTTCCAATGTAGGAAATCATAACACATAGCCAAACCATTCAAATTCTGCCAAGTTTCTCCACATCTCAAGTCCAAGAGCCTACCCATGAGCTAGTTCACTGCACTTAACAGTCAAATCTCTCCCTTCAGTTTGCAGCAAAGTGTCAGTCTTTACTTCTGACAACCTTGACTGTAAGAATATATAGTTAGCCAAGAATGATCGCTCACATCGTCCCACCTCAGAGGCTAAAGCAAAACTACAAATGTGAAAACTGCCAGAACTACACAGTGAAGTTCTAGAGCCACACCACAAGACTCTAAAACCAAAACAAGAAATAAAAGGGAAGGGATCAAGAGGACGGAGGGAGAGAAACAAAAACAGAAAGAGAACGAACAGCTTTCATTTGAAATCCAACTCTTCAGTCTGTGTCTAGGTAATTTTCCTCAGAATCTGATTTAGGGCATACATTTTAAGAGAGAATGTATGGAAATAATGTTGTGTACACTAACTCACCCTTCCCCCATCAGCTGACCATAACGTAGGTCAAGCTGGTCCCTGTCGGGTTTCTCCCATCTGTTTCACTACATAATAGTCTGATAACTGACCAATAACCTGACTCTGAAGCAAACCTCCACCCAGACCTTGACTGTGACAGTGACCCTTTCTGCAGGTTTACTTGGCATTCTGCTTTAAGGGAAGTGTCTTCCTTCCCACTAATTTACTCATTTCTATCAAGTATAGACTCATGGTTTCTCTATTCTACAAATCATAACACTTTACTCTTATTTTATTGCTTAAATTAGGTAAGAATTGGCTAAAAGAGACCCTTAATTTCTGAAGCAAGCCAGTAAGTAACATCACTCCTGCTTCCTAACCTGCTTGAGGTTCAATCCTGACTTCCTTTGGTGATGTGCAAGTGTAAGCTGTCTCTCCTCCCACCCCAAGTGATTTCTATATCTTCTCACATACCCCCTCATTTTGATTTTTTTTTTTTTTTTTTTTTTTTTTTTTTTTTTTTTTTTTTGTTTTTTTTAGCTGTCTTCTTTTTTTGGTTTCGAGACAGGGTTTCTCTGTGTAGCCCTGGCTGTCCTAGAACTCACTCTGTAGACCAGGCTGGCCTCGAACTCAGAAATCCACCTGTCTCTGACTCCAATGCGCCACCACTGCCTGGCTTGAATACTTTTTTTAAAGAAGAATTTTCAGGACTCATTTTGTACTTTCTTTTTCTGGCTCTAGAATAATCATTTCTACAAGAATCCCTGGTTCCTTTTGGTAAAAGATGGTGTTTAAGAACTAAGAACTAGTACTTGGTGTACTTGCTGTTACTGGAGCCTCACTCCAGTAAGCCCTCTCAGAAAAGAGCCACACACATCTGAGCACAGACATAGACATACCTATTTGTAAGCCATGGATAAATAATGAAAGACTTATTCCAATACTGCTACTATCTATCCCACATCATAACTCCACCCATTCTTTTCCTGTTGAACATTTATAAAGCCTTCTCAGATATAACCTTGGCTTCCACTATAATCAATACATTTATTTAACCAGGCATAGTGGCTCATACCTATAATCCTAACATCTAGGAAAAAAGCAGGGAGAGGACCAGAGCCTGGACATGGAGACACACACCTGTAATCCCAGCATGTGGAAGGTGGAACCAGGTAGGTCAGAAGTTCAAGGCTATATATATCCTCCTTTCCTACTTAAGATCTGGTCTCAACAACAAAATGGCCCTAGGTTTGATCTGTAGCACCACAAACAAAGGAGAAGGTATCATATGCCCCTCTAGATCAGCATTCCCAAGGCATATATAAGCAGGAACAACATACCTAACATAAAAGTTAGAAAACCTAAATTTGGGCATAGGGGACTACTTAGGTCAAGGACAGCCTAGGAAACATGTAGAAACACTGTCTCAAGAAAAAAAATCCTTTAGATAATCTAATTGTTTCCTTTTATATGCTTAAGAAAATACATTAAAATTATCCAACTGGGGCTGGTGAGATGGCTCGGCGGGTAAGAGCACCCGACTGCTCTTCCAAAGGTCCTGAGTTCAAATCCCAGCAACCACATGGTGGCTCACAACCATCTGTAACGAGATCTGACTTCCTCTTCTGGAGTGTCTGAAGACAGCTACAGTGTACTTACATATAATAAATAAATAAATCTTTAAAAAAAAAATTATCCAACTCATAAATGTGTATTTCTATATTTTCCCAAAGCAAGTTATCTGTATTACACTAGTGAAAATGTAATTACTAGCTGAAACTGTAGCTCAGTGATAGTGCTTAATATCCATGAAGTACCACCAAAAAGAAAAAGTTACTAGTAAATATACAATTAAATGTGTCTATTTAATAGAAAAATTTCTCCTAGAACTAAATAGAGGAAGCTGGCTTCAAACTCAGAGATCTGCCTGCCTTTTTCATCCAGCTGCTGGGATTCAAGGTGTGTGCCACCCTCCCTGGATGCCATGAACTTTTTTTTTCTTTTCGTTTGTTTGTTTGTTTGTTTGTTTGTTTGTTTTTCACGACAGGGTTTCTCTGTGTAGTGTAGCCCTCTGGGCTGTCCTGGAACTCACTTTGTAGACCAGGCTGGCCTCGAACTCAGAAATCTGCCTGCCTCTGCCTCCAGAGAGCTGGGACTAAAGGGGTGCACCACCACACCCAGCTCTCCAAACTGGTTGGCCTGGAACTAACTCCATAGACTAGGTTGGCCTCAAATTCAGAGAAATCTACCTGCCCCTGCCTCCCCGGTGGTGAGTCAAAGACTATTCACTATCATCACCAGCCCCTGGGTGGGTTTCTTTTTTTTCTTTTGCAATTTATTAGCCAGGTGATCTTGGACTAGCTAGTTAACTTAACTCAGAACCTTAATATCTCTGAGTTGGAGGCCAGCCTGGACTGCAGAGTAATTTCTGGGCTACACAGAGAAACAAAACAAAACAAAAGCGTCTCTCAAACTGCTGTCCAAACACCACCCGCACCAGAGCCTACCTGCATTAGGCATCAGGGACTATAACCTGCTGAACTAGACTCTCTGGGGGTGGAGGGATCTAACAAGGCCTTCAGCTGATTCTCAATATGCAAGTTTGAGGGTATCAAGTATCATCTGAGGTGCAGCACCCCAACTGACACACTAGACCTACATATTCACTTCTTTTTCCATTAGAGGGTTTCGACATGGACATACTAAAGACCAGACCTCAGCATAAACAGTACTAAAAAAAGGTTCCCCTTACAAAAGAATCTAAAGATTTAAGTAATACAAATAACCAGATCTAAACAGGTACAAAATAATTACTTTAACACCATTTAATTATCTTCAAGGTTTGGGAAAGCTTTTATCTACAAACCTGATACTAACAATTTACCTTTAATGGGCTGGTCATAATGCTCAACCTTAGCTTTTTCATCTTCAAAGCACTCTGCTAGCTAATTATAACCTAACCCTTTGAGGGTAGGTGTTACTGGTTTCATGACAAAGATATTTCATAGAGATTATGCAATCTACCCACAGCCATTTAGCAATCTGTCAGAGTAATTACAATCCATGAGTAGGAAAATATCTTAGACTAAAAAATAAATTCAATTAGCAAACATTTATTGAAAACCTAGTATGTACAGATGACATTAAGAGAAGTAAAAATGACTTACTTGAAATGAATACAATTCATTGGGTTGATAGAGTCACAACACTGATATAAATATTTATAATAGCAAAAAATTCTCAGAAAAATTAAAAACCAGAAATAATTAAAAGAGACAAAATAATTATTAATAGAGACAAAGGTTCCACAGTTAGATCAAATAGTCTATAAGTATGAACAGTCTTTTCCAATTTCCTTAGTAAGTCCACCTTTTAGTCTATCTTTTAAGGGGTTGGGGAACAGCCAGCATATTCCAGGACTCATTAAAAAGTTCAAAAAAAAAAATGCAGCTGCTCCCTTTTTTCCCCTTTTATTTATTTAAAAAAAAAAAAAAATGCACAGAGGTAGCAGTTACCATGACTGCAGACAACAAAGCTGGGACTGCTCTTTATTTACTTGAAGCAGCCGTTGTCTACCAAGTCCTGAAACTACAAGCATAGAAAATGTCCTGAATGTTCCTCAAACATCCCAAAAGCAGTACTTACACTGTTTCTAAACAATCATTATAAAGTTATGTGCAAGCACACAAAAAGACATGCAAGTGGCAAGTGGCCAGAAGGCACAGAAAAACAGAAACAGTCTGCAATAACGTACATGTACCTCTTCCGACAAAATTCTCTGGGTAATAGTTTTTGCTTTTAATCTGAAAATGAAAAAGGCGTATCATGACCCAAGGCTCTAAGCTTGATCTTAACTAGTAGTGGGCAGCAGGGACAGAGACTACACTCTGAGGATGTGACTGAGTAGAGAAACCACCACAGACCTGGAAGTTAGCATCAACCGCACATGGAACACTACCGCTATGAATCCAAACCTGTAAAGACTCTTGAAAGTGTAAGGACACATGGTCTTAAACGCAGACACTTGGCAGCTCTCATCTCCACTGATTTACTCCTTCCACACCATTTACTGCAGACCTAGTCTTGTTTGATATACTAAAGATATAAGGGATGTGCAGTCCCTAAAAACCTAACACCTAGGTATACAAAAACTTAAGTGCTGAGACTACTGAAGAGTGCGGGTACTTTTATTTAGACTTTTTGTAGAACAAATCTATAAAAATTAAAATACAGGGCGGCTGGTGAGATGGCTCAGTGGGTAAGAGCACCCAACTGCTCTTCCGAAGGTCCAGAGTTCAAATCCCAGCAACCACATGGTGGCTCAAAACCACCTGTAACAAGATCTGACTCCCTCTTCTGGAGTGTCTGAAGACAGCTACAATGTACTTACATATAATAAATAAATAAATCTAAAAAAAAAAAATTAAAATACAGATCAAGCAAGATGTCTCAGCAGGGGCTGGAGAGATGGCTCATCCATTAAGAGCACTCACTGACTGTTCTTCCAGAGGTCCTGAGT
>NC_034596.1:4173192-4186006 GCF_900095145.1 Mus pahari | reverse complement strand
GAGAGAGAGAGAGAGAGAGAGAGAGAGAGAGAGAGAGAGAGAGAGACAGACAGATGGCAGCACATACAAGTAATACCAGCAACAGGGATACAGAGGCAGCAAGATCACCTTCAGTTCAAGGTCAATGTCTTCTACACAAAATTCCAAAACAACCAATGTTACCTAGCAAGACCCTGTCTCATAAAAAAGGGCAGGAGACAGAGCAGACATCTAGGCTCACAAAAGTTATGGGTACACCTTGGATAAATTAGCAAGTAAAGACAGCCTGGCCACTGTGAGCTGGATGAAGCTGTACGCTCAAACAAATGACTGGCCCTGGCCGAATGCTCCAGGATTTCTATGGTGGTCACTCCCTGGACAGTGCTTAGGGACAGCCAAATGGGTGCTAGGCAGCCTTCCCAGTAACTGCATCAAGTAGAGCTACAAGAGGTAAATCTCTGTCTGCTAAGGGGTCATCTGTTTCCTTACACACATATCCAGTGAATCTTGACCTTTCTCAGCCTAGCTTGTACCCTGTGCCATGCCCCCACCAAGCCAAACAGGGACTGGATCTTTACAGCTGACCTCTTCCCAGTTACAAAAAGCCCCCGCTGCAACCGACTCCCAGCTCTACTCAAACGGACACACCAGTTTTTTACTCAAAGGCAGATCTCTGTGAGTTCGGGGCCAGCCTAGTCTACACAAAGAAACCCTGACCTGGGGGGGAGGGGATTGAAAGGAGGGGGTGGCGAGGGCTAGAGAAATGGCTCTCTAAAAGAACTCAGGATCACTTCTCAGCAGCCACATAAAAGTCTCACAGCCATAAGTAACTCCAGCTCCAGGGATTCAATGCCCTCCCACGGCCCTCGTGGCACCAAGCACACAACAGCACACATACACACTCGCAGGCGTACGGAAAGTCTCTGCTACTTCAGAGACACAAAGAGCACTTAAGCCCAGGAATTCAAGACCAGCCTGGACAAGATAGCTAGACTCCATGTCAGAGAAAGAAAAAAGATGGGAAAAATACAGAAGTTAAACTATATGTGTATACAAGGTTAAAAATAAATAGTAAACTCCCCCATCATGAAATAAAAACTTTAAAGCTGAGCTGGACACATAGTTCAGTGGATCAGACTGCTGCAAAAGCATGAATGCCTGAATTTAAATGCCCTAACACTCCCACCAAAAAGACAAAGAGCTAGGCATAATCTATATATGTACCTGTAATGCCAGCACAGTGGTGGAGGGTAGAGGGGCAGACACAGCAAAAGTGCCAGAGCTTCACTACCACCAGCCTAAACAAAACACAGGGAGTCGAGGTTCAGTGAGAGACCTTATCTCAAAGAAAGAAGGTGGAAAGTGACAGAGGGACACACAATGTTCTCTTCTGACCTACTCATGTGTACTTATGGTCAGACACCTGTGTGCATGTGCACACACACAAAATTAATAGTCTGGAAACTTTGGAAAAAAAGAAAAAAATAGTGACTTCAACAACAAAAAATAAAGGGGGTTGGAGGAAACACCTTAACTGGCATTTTATGAACAAAATCAAAATAAAATTAATATGGGTATAATAAGTTGCTCAAAGCCAATAATTAAAGAAACAATGTTAAGTATCTAAATATCAGTAGATATGTGGAAATACAAGAACTTTTATACACTACTCCAAGACACAGAGGCAAAAACAGAAAATCTGGAATACCAATTATTTTTAGTACAGGCATTCTCTACTTATTTCTAGGATCTATCGCAACACTATTCCCATACCAAATCTATAAGAGGCACTGTATAAAGGTTTTAATTGGAGCAATATTGAAGCATTGTAAGTACCCACTCAGGACTTGAAAGTGTATAGTTAAATGCGATGGGTACACTCTATGAAAGTATCAATCAGACAGCAATCAGTATCCACAACCACTCAGGGGTTGAAAATAAAGAGTTAAAAACTAAAATGAGCTCTAGAACTAAATATTACTTATATAAACTTATGTATGTGCACCTATTCACATATCATATTCAACTGAGTGTTGAGGACACTGATCGTTCTCCTGGCACAAGCACAGACTGACTGCAGGCAAATAATGGCCACCCCTCCTAGTAAGCACTGTTTTCCATCACCTAGAAAAACTAGGCTTTATTAAAAAGATAAATACCTCATTATTTAACTGTGCTAATGCCTATATAGCAGATTTCCAATGAAATATTAACCGCAAAGATGTGCTAACCCCCAACGAGAACAAAAGATAATGAAATATATGCATGAGAATATTCTAATGAGGAATGTAGCTCAGTAGAATGTTTGCCTAGCATGCATGAGGTACTGGATTTGATGCTCAGCACTATATGAATTAGATGTGGTACACACTATAATCTCAGCACTTCAAGAGCTATATAATATAGCAAGTTTATAACCAAAATGGGCTATATGAAGCCCCATTTAAAAAAAAAAAAAACTAAAGAAAAAGTCCTAACAAAACCTACTATTTTGTATGTTAGCCTAAAAATAACAAAAATACAAGCCAGGGATGGTGGTGCCTACCATTCTCCCAGCACTCAGAAAGCAAAGACAAGTAGATCTCTGAGCCTGGTTCACATAGTAATATCCAGACCAGCCAGGGCTGTATAGAATCTTTAGAATAACAATAACAATAATAATAACATAGTTTTTAAAAACCTTCTTATATAAATTACTTAGGAATTAGAATTATCATCATTTATCAAGGTAGATATTTATAAACTAATTACACTAAATAGTGGAACTTTGTAAAAATGACTTTACAATTTCTTTTACATTTTCAACCTGTGACTTTTTTACTCAAATTTTCTTCTAAAGGTACATAAAGCTCAGACAGTAAGATATCAAAAATCTAAAACTTTAGCCAAAACCAAATATGATCCCACCTAAGAGAATAAAGCAAAAGGATTTCCCAGTTCAAGTCTAGCTTGAGACTTAAACACAGCAAGACACTGTCTCAAAAATTAAATAGGTAAGTAAATCTAAAGAGTAAAAATTGCAAAGTTGTAACACTTTGTAAAGAGATTAGTTTTTGGGTTTTTTTGTTTGTTTGTTTTGTTTTGTTTTGTTTTTTCGAGACAGGGTTTCTCTGTGTAGCCCTGGCTGTCCTGGAACTCACTTTGTAGACCAGGCTGGCCTCAAACTCAGAAATCCACCTGCTTCTGCCTCCCGAGTGCTGGGATTAAAGACGTGCGCCACCATGCCCGGCCAAGAGATTAGTTTTAAGCTATACTTTATTCTTTACATTTGCCTATTGTGTGTGCATGTGTGTGGTGTGTATGGAGGTCAGAGGGCTACTTGTAGGAGTTGGTTCTCCCACTCCACCATGCGGGTTTCAGTAGCCAGACTCAGGCCATCAGTCTCAGTGATGACCTTTACCCTAGAAGCCATCAACAGGCCATACACGCCGAACACTAGTTATGGACTATATTTTCCCTGTATTTTTTTTTGGGGGGGAGGGGGGGTCGAGACAGGGTTTCTCTGTGTAGCCCTGGCTGTCCTGGAACTCACTCTGTAGACCAGGCTGGCCTCGAACTCAGAAATCTGCTTGCCTCTGCCTCCCAAGTGCTGGGATTAAAGGCGTGCGCCACCACGCCCGGCTTCCCTGTATCTTTTTGAAGACAAATATTTAATAAGTGATTCAATTTTATTAATCATCTTAAGTACTTTAAATAAGGTTGGCTAGCACTAAAGATTTTTGCAATAAATAAAAATATTAACACAAGAACTTTAATTTTTTTTCTATTTCTCTGAAGTTACATTTCTACGAAAAATAAAACTGAGGGCTGACAGGTTTTTAAAGTAACTTGAAAATCCAAAGTCCAAAAGTACCATATCACTCCATTCATTGCCTCTCAAATACTCTTAAGGCAAAACCAGGTCACACTAAGCTCACTAACCCTAATATGCAAAGAGACTTAGCACATGAGGGTAATGTCTGTAACCAAAAGCCCCTGTCAATTCACTATAACAGTACCCTTTTATTCCCTCACTTCAGTCTAAACTTGCCACTAAATGAGGGACCCCAGACTTTAGACCTAAACAGAGAGAAGAGTGAGTATAAAATTCTGACACAGTGATTAGGCAAACATAATTTCCAGATGCTTGTGGCCCCATCCAACACCCATGACGAACCGAGTGTTCAAGTGGTAACTCAAGTGGCTGCTAAGTTAGCCAAATAAATATAGACAGAAGGCACCAGATTTCAAAGAAGGGTTAATTATATTTTTATAGTATGTATTTTTCTCCCACCCACTAGGCTTTAAAAATTAAGAGGCATAGATTTTGTGGTATACCTACTTCATCCCAAGCACTTTGCTGGAGTCTGAAGACTTCAACAGTCATAACATTCAAGAATGATACTGTACAATTCCAGGAGGGGCAACTCACGCAGACTACACTGTGAATGGGACCTCAACTTGCAGAATACATCAGTCAAGGTGATGTACACTTAGCATGCCAGCTCCCTGGGAGGCTGAGATAGAGTACAAAATCCAAGGACAGCCTAAGCAACACAGAAGACTGGATCTCCTTTGAAACTACATCTCAACAACAGAGAACATGAAAGAATTCCATCAAAACATTCAGAAGGTAGAATCCAGAACTATAATTGAACTTATCTATGTCAGTGATTTTGTCAAAAGCAACTCACTCTGTTTTCTCATATGCCTATCACATATACATTCATAGTTCTTAATGTAGGGGCTAAATTTCACTTGTCCTCTATTCTTTTTTGTTTTGTTTTGTTTTTTAATTACCTTTAATCTTTTTTTACAGTCCAGTCATTATCGCCCTCCAGGTCGCCCTACCACACACAGCACCTCATTCCATTCCTTCTCTCCCATCTCCAAGATGATATCCCCACCCCCACCCCACCAGGCCTCCCCACTCCCTGGGGCCTTAAGTCTCTCCAGGGTTAGGTGAGAGACTCTCAATGAGGCCAGACCAGGCAGTCCTCTGCTGTATAAGCGTCAGGCATTATCCTCTAAAAGCACTGGATTTTCATTTCACAAAATAGGCCAGCTCATCAAATTACTATTCATTCACCCATTAGCAGATACAGTGAGCATCTTGTTTATATCACATGTTGAAAGTAGGTCCTGAATGGAGGAATTAATAGGAAAATAAAACAGAGTGCCTGCCCTTATGATGCCTACAGCCAATTTTTTTACAGTCTAAAGGTACTAGGAACACCGTCTATAGTTAGTTATTGAAAGGGCTATGGCAGAAGTTCAAGGCCAACCTAATCAACATAGTAAGATTTCTTCTGAAAGAGAAAGACAACCTAAAGAAACCTCCTCCTACCCCACCCCACCCCCACCCCTTGGAGACAGGGTTTCTTCTGTATAGTCCTGGCTGTCCTAGAACTTCCTATGTAGACCAGGCTGGCTTCGAACTCACAGAGATCTGTCTGCCTCTGCCTCCCAAGTGCTGGGATTACAGGCATGCGCCCCCACTGCCTGTCCTAAAAGGGGCTTTTTCTGTTGTTGGTTTGGTGTTTGTCTGTTCACTGTGGATTTGCTTTTCTGGGAGGGTTTTGGTCTGTGACCCATGATGGGCTAGATCTCACTATATAGCCAGCCCAGGCTGGCCTCAAACTCAAGCAACCCTCTGCCCTCAACCTCCACAGTGCTAGGATTACAGGAATGAGCCATCATGTGCAGTTACTTAGAGAAAGACTTTAAGCAAAATCTATATCTTATCTCCAGATAAGTACAAAACAACATGAAAAACGCTACCAGCATATTCAGAGCTCAAGAGCACCATTAGTTTCGAATCTGACAGCAGCATACACTCAAATGATTTAAACACCAATACAAACTACAACCTGACATTATATATAAGACCCTTAAAAAGGCATCTAGATCGGGTGGCAGGGTGTTTCAGAGCAGAGTATATGCTCAGCATGTGTAGAATCCTCACCTCTTCAAAGGGAAAAAAATCTAGTTGATACTTTTTCTTGATTTTGTTTGTTTTATTTTTGAGACAGGGTCTATGATCCAGACTGGCATCAAACTCCTAAGGCTGATCTCATTACTGGAAACACATTCATGCAGCACCATGCCCGGGCTCCCTATTACACACACACACACACACACACACACACACACACACACACACCTACCTTGGTTTTCTAAGACAGGTTCGCACTATGCAGCAGCTCCAAATGGTTATAAACTCACTCTGTACCCTTGGCTGACCCCATACTATTGGCAATCCTCTGCCTCAGTCTCTCTCTCAAGTGCCCAAATTTACAGGCATATATTACTATTGCCAGCTATAGCTTACATTTCAAGTTAACACATACACCACATACACTTTCTCCACCAGCTTTGTACTCCCATATAACAGTTTATCCAAAAATCATTACATCTCTCCTCCCAGGTAAAGCATTTTGCCCAAAATTCTTCCCAAGGAGGGAAACATAAAATTGTAAAATATTCCTAGTATAAAACCCAATACCTAATATCAAGACATAAACTCAAATTGACTGGGCACATAAATGTTCATTTCCTAAAAAAAAAATGTGCAACAGTTCTAGCACTTTGAGGTAGCCTCTTAAATAGCATCAATTTCCATTCCAAAACAAACACAGTTGGGCTCCAATAGTTCTCAGAACAAGTGGTAATGCTACCACCTGCCCAGCTGGCTGTCAGAAATCATGATTTATATATAACGACAGCTATAGTGTACTTACATATAATAAATAAATCTTTAAAAAAAAAATTAGGAACATCTAGTAAAGATTCTAAGAAACTATCAAAAGATGTGACAGAATACTGGCTTACTCTGGATTCAATTCTCACCATCAAAAACAATTAAAACCCTAAAGAGATGTTTTTCAAAAGAAGGCATACAAATGACTAACAGGCATATTGACAATTTGCATAATATTACTCGTTAGAAAAATACAAATTAAAAACAAAACAAAAAACAAAAAAAAGACAAAAAAAAACAACAACTTAATCCCAGCACTCGGGAGGCAGAGGCAGGCAGATTTCTGAGTTCAAGGCCAGCCTGGTCTACAGAGTGAGTTCCAGGACAGCCAGGGATACACAGAGAAACCCTGTCTCCAAAAACAGAAACAAAAAATCCTAAATGGGGGTTCAAGACAAGGTCTTACTACATACTTCTAGCTGTCCTGAAACTTTATATATAGACCGGGCAAGCCAGGCTGGCCTCAAACTCATAGATATCTGCCTGCCTCTGGCTACTTAGCCTTTGGGCATTTTCCACTACACCCTGACTACAAAAAATATTTTCTTTTTTGGTTTTTCGAGTGCTGGGATTAAAGGTGTGCGCCACCACGCCCGGCCTAAAAAAATATTCTTAAAATATCTATCAAGTAGTAGTGTGTGGTAGTGTACACCTTTAAACCTAGCACTAGGGAGGCAGAGGCACATATCTCTGAATTTGAGGACAGCTGGTCTACACAGCAAGTTCCAGGACAGCCAGGGTTACAGAGAAACCCTGTCAGGAGTTGGGGGGAAGGGGAAAGATATCCATAAAGCATTGGTGAGCATGTAACCAAAGGGAACCCCATTTTATTTCATATCAGTGGGTAGGGAAAATGGTGTAGCAACCCTGAAAAACAGTGGAAGATTCTCAAAACAATAAAATGGAACCACCATATGATTCAGCAAATCTCACTTCTGTATATTTATCCAAAGGAACTGAAATCAAGACTCTAGTGAGGTGTACCCTGCCTAGTGGCCCACACCTTTAATCCCAGCACACAAGAAACTGAGGCAGGCCAGGCGTGGTGGCGCATGCCTTTAATCCCAGCACTCCGGAGGCAGAGGCAAGCGGATTTCTGAGTTCGAGGCCAGCCTGGTCTACAAAGTGAATTCCAGGACAGCCAGGGCTACACAGAGAAACCCTGTCTCGAAAAAAAAAAAAAAAAGAAAAAGAAACTGAGGCAGGCAGATCTCTGAGTTCAAAGACAGCCAGGCCACAGAGAAATCCTGTCTTGAAAAATAAAAAAACAATAAAAAAACAAAAAAAAATATTTCAAAGAGGTAACTGCATTTTCATATATACATTATGTTATTCATAATAGAGAAGGTATAAAAATATTAATGCCACAAACCAGATAAATGAAAATATGCTGTATATATATAGAGAGAGAAAGTCTATACATTGAAATATTATTCAACATTTAAGAAGGAAATTCTTTCATTTACAACATAGCAAACTTGGAGCACATTATGCTGAGTGTACTAAGCCAGACATGAAAAGATACTGTATGATCTCATTTGTATGTACAACAGGAGACAGGCAAACTCAGATATGCAGAATGAACAAGGAGGAGTGCCAAGAGCTAAAGGGATAAAGAATAGGGAGGCAGCGGTCAAAGCCAACAAAGTTTCAATTATGCCAGATAAATAATTCTGGAAAGCTACTATACAGC
Organism: Mus pahari; assembly: GCF_900095145.1. NCBI lineage: Eukaryota > Metazoa > Chordata > Mammalia > Rodentia > Muridae > Mus > Mus pahari. The sequence continues at coordinate 4,177,595 of NC_034596.1, read as the reverse complement.
ACATTGACTACAGCTAAAAATATTGCATCACTTCTAAAAAGAAATACAATGTATCATACACATAAAAGAATACACAGTATCAAAGCAAAAAGGAAATAATTGTATCATTTCTAAAAATAAGATTGGTAACAATAGAAGTATTAAAGAGAGCCGGAAAAATATGGAAGTGATAGCTGTTCCTGTAGTTTTCAGGGTAGTGGCAGTTTTACAGGTTTATCCTTTTTGTTTTAAATTAGGTTACTTATTTACATCCAAATCACAGCTTCCCCTTGACAGGGTTGATTGGTTGTTTTTGAGACAGTTTTTACAAGCTATACAGAGAAACCCTGTCTCTAAAAAAAAATTTAAAAATTAAAAAACACTAAAAATAAAAGATACTAAAAAAAAATCATTTCAATACACACAGAATGCATCTACTTCCCTACATAGGCAACACTTAAGAAAAAGTCAAAACTCTAGGAATAACTTTTGGTGCTATGATTTTTCTGAGAGAAATGAAGAAATAACAAGTAAAATGAATGAAATAATTTAAAATCATGAGAGGAGGAGGAAAAGTCAACATAAAATATAGAAAAGAGCACATAAGTAGGAAAAAAGGAACTCCTTAAATACTATGTACAAAAAGGAAAGAGTCCAAGTCTTACTACAAATATAACTGAGGAGCTTCTAAAGCAACAAAGTAGCAATCCAATTTCCATTGAATTAGGCTTTCCAGACAGGGAAAAGTGTCCATTAAAGACCCCACAAACACAGACCATATGTTTAAGCACCAGAAAGGGTGAACTAGAAGAGCTAAGTTCCAATAACATAAAAACAAATTAAAGGGCTAGCCAGATTTAAATCAATTCACTTCAGAAATACACAAGAAATGCATAATATGTTTTGGATAGGCAACAACATAAACATAATAAATTCAGACTGTAACTTTTCCTCTTCTACAGCTCATAGCATGAAAGTATCTCAAAAACTTCTCAGAGAGCAATTTAGATTCATCATCTGCTATAGCTATAATGTAAATCCTTTTAAGAATGAAAGGCAAATATTTCAAAGTAAATCTTAAGAGCCAACTGTTTATGATCTTTTAAAACACTTTAAAGAGAGTTCTCAAGATAATGTTTCATTAGTAGCCTTCTAGAAAAACAGTATCTTTCATTCTTCTAGCCATTTAAAAGCTACCAAGTGTTCACTTCTACATTAGACTATTGATTCTTTGCCTTTTAACATCTCCATAACAGCTGCCTGACAAATTACCTCACCTTATTCCTCAGGGGGTAAGGACAGCATGAGATCCCTGAATTCAAAAATGGGACCACAAACTGGTCAGTGAGAGATGAGCTAATTGCCTCGGATGAGTTTGACACTGCTCTATAGACTAGGCACTCCTGGCATGATACAATTACATGCTTAGACTCTAAATATTTAATTTGCACTTGAAGTGTAGAGGACACACTGTTGCTTAAAATTATTTAAGAATGTGATAGTATCAGAAATTTGTACCTAGGATGGTTTCTGAAGGAAAAAAAACAAAACAAAACCCTCCGGAATACTTAGCTCAACCAAAGAACTCTATACACGCCTAACAGTCTACTAAATTAAGACAGCTCAAAAATACTTTCCAGATTTCTCACACACACACAAAGATACAATAAATATATTTCATTGCATGGTTGCTGTATATTAAACGTGAACATAGCATTTCTGTTGTAAATACTAAGATTCATTCTGATTAGTGTCAACACAGAAAAAACCTATAAACAAACCACAACTTTGTAAATCCCTACAAAACCTTACATATGTTAAGTAACAAAAATGGTGTGAATTTAAAGGAATATTTTAAATAAACAACACTGTTCAGCCAAATTACTCTTATAAAGTTAACCTCTTTCTAGGCAGAATTAACCCACTCCTTGAATTCAGAACCAATTTCATAGTAACACAAACTTCTCGATGTGCTAGCTTCATGTTTTACACTACAGGTGATAAAAGTTCTGGCTCTCGGATCTTATCTCTAAAGAAGTAAAGCAACTCTTGCTTCTTCAAGTGTCACTTCTGCAAATGTACGGACCACAACAATGCTAGTTTGACTTTTGTAAACCATTTCCTTAACAGAAATGTAGAAACCATGTCACTTTGGAATCACGATGGCTACTCGACACGTTCCTTTCTACATACTCCCTTTGTAACTTTAAAGTCCTCTGCTCTCTACTAGAGCCTTGGTTAGCTGGCTGGCTCACCCTACAGCTTACAGCACCGTGTCTGATCTGCCTTGCCTACAGAGGCGTTAAGCGTTGGTTTTGTTTTTAAAGTTGGTGTCAGAGCAGCTACAAACTTTGTTCAGCATCCCTGCCTGCCTGCCAACTGGAGCTCTGTTCACTTCCTTACCAACTTGAACCACCCCCAAACTAAGTAAACTCAGACAGCGGCAAGAGCTGACACACTTTCAAGAGGGGTTTGACACCACAGAAAACTTTCACATCTCTCTGCTCCCCTTCCAAGCCAGGGACTGCAGCCCTCTACATTCTTGCTTCCTCTACAATTCCCCTTTGAAGCCGGGCAAGGACACGGATGGCAGAGCATTCTAATGTCCCCGAAAAGAACCCCAAGAGCCATCTCCCGTGGACTCAAGTGCTGTTCTTTACACAAAAGAACCGGGCCGGCACAGCAAAGGTGCTGGAGTCGCGGCCCTTCGCCGGCTGCCACCCTCCACCGCACCGGCAAGACGGTCTCCGGCCAGACAAAGCCCGGGCGGCCCGGCCAGCACTCTCAAGCCTCGGCCGCGGGCCGCCGCTCTTACCCGGGCCTCGTCCAGGGCGCCGCCGCTTCCCCCGGCCTTGGCCGCCGGGCAGCTGGCCGCGCGCGTCTTGGAGGAGCGGGTCCGAGAGGAGATGAAATGGCTGCTGCCGCCGGTCGCCCCCGGCTCCGCTCCGGCCCCAGGCCCAGGCCCGGGCCCGGGAGACTTGGACCCGAGAAGGCGCAGAGAGCTCTTCCGGGTGTTCACCATGGTCCAGCCAGGGGGACCGGGTCCACGCCGCGCCCGCCGCTCCCGGGAGAGGCGAGGAAGGCCGGCCCGCCGGCGGGCAGGGGCCGGCGGAGCCTCGCCGGGCCGGCTCGCGTTGCCTCTCCGGGACGCAGGCCCGACAGGCTAGAGCGGAGCAGAAGCCGGCGGCGGCGCGAGGAGGCAGGCAGCGGGAGGCGGAAGCGAGGCTGCAGGCCGGCCGCGCAGACCCTGCCCGCTCAGCCGTCCTCAGCGGGAGCCGAGCGGAGCCGCCATGTCTGCCCCTTTCTCTCTCGTTCTCTCTCTAGCGAGCTCCGTGCGTCAGGGCTCTGGCGCCGCAAGGCCGACAAGGCCGCTTCTGGACGCGGCCGCTGCGGGGCGCTGCAAGGACGCGCGGCCCTTCCCTCGGCACGGGCCCCGCCTCGGTGTGACGTCAGCATCGGCGGGAGGCTGCGGGGAGGCGCTCTGGGCTGTGAACCCGCAGCGGCCAGCTTTGGCTGGCCTGTCTAGACTGGGGGATGGGCAGAGCCGGCCAGGGCGCAGGGTGGGTTTCCACAACCCTTCAACGCCTGGCCAAGACCGAGGACCCCAGATTCCAGACTCCTGCAGTAGCCTGGAGGACGCAAGCCGACCAAGCGCGGGGTAGGAGGAATGGAGAGGAGGGTGCGGTGCGGGGAGTTCCAGTTGCCTAGCTTCTTAGGGCCAAGACCCTTAATGAACTTGAGCAGCACATTGCATGACTGGCTAAATGATAATGGCAGTGAATGAAAGAAGCCCCTACGGTAATCCACGCAAGATAAACTAAGAAAAAACAAAACAAAACAAAACAAAACCCTAGGAACCCTGCATCCTTTTTAAACTCACTATGGAGACCAGCGCCACCCAAGCGCCAGGACTAAAGACTTGAACCACGGAACTCAGGAGGAACTCTGCACCTTTAAAGAAAGTAAAAGTGTTGTTCCCTATGATTTTAGCCAAGTCTACCGAAGGGATTTTGCAGCATCTTTTATCTCTATCCTACTCGTGTGCAGAATTAAGACAAAGCACTTCCAAAGGAAAAGAATTAAAGTATTATGTAATTATTAAATTAATGTAATATGAAAAGGTCTGGAGTTATAGAGAGAAGAATAAATGTTCATTTCAAAGCATCTCAGTTTATCAAAGATAGAGAGCCTACTCTTTATTTGGGCAGAAATTCCCCTGACTATTACACTAAAAAAAATGAAGAGTGAATAAATTTCAGTAAAAACCAAATAGCTTCATAGTTATAACATTTTAGCCAGACATAAAACATTAATGAAACCGGGCAGTGGTGGCGCACACCTTTAATCCCAGCACTTGGGAGGCAGAGGCAGGCAGATTTCTGAGTTCAAGGCCAGCCTGGTCTACAGAGTGAGTTCCAGGACAG
>NC_034596.1:4170933-4172267 GCF_900095145.1 Mus pahari | reverse complement strand
AAATCCCTGAGCCGGGCTGGTGAGATGGCTCAGCAGGTAAGAGCACCCGACTGCTCTTCCGAAGGTCCTGAGTTCAAATCCCACCAACCACATGGTGGCTCACAACCATCTGTAATGTGATCTGGTGCCTTCTTCTGGAGTGTCTGAAGACAGCTACAGTGTACTTACATATAATAAATAAATAAATTAAAAAAAATCCCTGAGCCAAGACAGCTTCAATTTTATTTTTTTTAGATTTATTTATTTTATGTATATGAGCACACCATCACTGTCTTCAGACATACCAGAAGAAGGCATCGGATCCCATTACAGATGGTCATGAGCCACCATGTTGCTGGGAATTGAACTCAGAGCCATCTCTCCAGCCTGACACCTATTTTAAAGCCAGCCTAGACTAATCCAGCAAGTTGAAGGTCATCCTGGGCTACACTGAAAGATTCTATCTGATGGGGGGGGGGTGGTAGAGGGAGGGAGGGAAGGAGGAAGAAGGAGAGAGAGAGAGAGAGAGAGAGAGAGAGAGAGAGAGAGAGAGAGAGATCGGGGCAATTCTTTTCCACTTGACCTTCACTTTTGCAATTTGTTTTATTGTCCTGACAAGATCTTACTAAGGTGTCCATGCTAGCTCTGCACAAACTTGTAACCTTAGTATTTTGGTCTCCTTGGCAACTGGGGTTACTTATAAACATGTACCACCCTGATGACTATAAAAAAAAAATTTAATAAATAATGTTAGGACAATTAGATATATATTATGCATAAAATCTCTTTATTACTATCTCATGTATAAAGATTAACTTTAAATTGATTAGAGGCATACATAAAGCTGTGTAGTGGATTGCTCTGATGCTATTGTGTATTTTAATGCTAAATACTTTCTCCCAAGATCTGGTTGCCTCTGAGGAGTGTAAACCTTGCTCCCGATTTAACTGGTCAATCAAAGGCTACAGCCTGTGATTGGGTAAAGGGAGAAAGATGGGACTTGAGGATTAAGTGAGGGTTCTCGGGCGAGACTGAAGGGAGAAGAAAGGACATGGAGGTAGAAGAGGCTAACATGAGAGGAGATGGACCAGGGGCACTTGGCCAGAAAAACAGCAAGCAGCAAGGGACACGTGGCTGGGAAATAAGTCAGAATAGCTCCAAACCAGCCCAACCGAGGCTTATGGGTTATAAATAAAATACCTGAATTGTGTGTCTTTTATACAGGCTAGCTAGAATGTATAATTCCTGTTAACAAAGCTGACAGGGTTTCTCTGTATAGCCCTGGCTGTCCTGGAACTCACTCTGTAGACCAGGCTGGCCTCGAACTCAGAAATCCGCCTGCCTCTGCCTCCCAA
>NC_034596.1:4162967-4168848 GCF_900095145.1 Mus pahari | reverse complement strand
AAAAAAAAAAAAAGACTATTAAGTATTAGACTATTTCTAAGCTTGATGCATGTGAAGAAACACTAAGTTACAAGGCAAAATTTATGATTTGACACACGAGATTTGTGTGCTGTTCAGTGTGTTTCCTAGCCACGCATAACTTAAATTTGCAAAATTAAAAATTCAGTCCTCCTGGATGGGCTGTAGTTCAAGCTAGAGAGTAAAGTGAGCCAGAGTGGTTCAGGGTCTGCCTGAGCAACACCAGAAAACCCTGATGCTTAAAACCCGCTGAGGCTCTGCAATACAACTCAGATGGTAGTTGTTGCTTACATACAAAAAGCCCCAGGTTCCTTCTCTAGCACCACATAAGCAGTCTCACCACCAAGGAGGTGGACTAGGGAGGGTCAGATACTCATCCTTGGTTACAAGGCAACTTTGGAATGCCAGCAAGAGATCTATGAGATCCTGTCTCAAAAAAAAAAAAAATACTGTGAACAACTACGTACAAATATATAACAGAAGAACAAATTATTTTTTTTCTTTTTTTTCTTTATTTTATGTATGTGAATACACTGTAGTTGTCTTCAGACACACCAGAAGAGGGCATTGGATCTCGTTATAGATGGTTGTGAGCCACCGTGCAGTTGCTGGGAATTTAACTCAGGACCTCTGGAAGAGCAGTCAGTGCTCTTAACCACTGAGCCATCTCTCCAGACCAACAAATTATTAAAATATACAAACCTCCAAAGCTGATTCAAAAGAAAAATTAAGAATCTAGGAGATGGAAACAAAAGTGTAAATAGACCTGACTACTTTTTCTGGTCAACTTCACATAACCTTGGGTTGCTGGCTTGATTGACCTTCAGTTGAAGAACTGCCTTGGGCAGATCAGCTTTAGGCCACAGGTCCTCGGAGAACTGTCTTGACTCAGCCCATTGTTGGTAGGACCATCCCCATGCAGGAAGCCCTGACTGTATTGGAAAGCTTACAGAGAACAAGCCAGAGAGCTAGCCAGTGAGCAGAATTCAGCCATGGTTCCTGCTTGAGTTCCTGCCCTGACTTCTTTCAGTGATGGACTGTGGCCTAGGATTGTAAACCGAATTAAGCAAAGCCTTTCCCCCAAAGCTTTTCCTGGTTAGTGTCAGCCTCAGGAGACCAAACCACAGACCTAGTCTAATGAGAAATTGAATCCCTAATCAAAGAGGAGGCTCTCCCATTGGAGGCCAGCCTAAACTACATAATAAGACCCTGTCACAGAAACAAGAAAGGTGGAGGAGGCTGGGAGGTGAAAATCGCAGACAGAGGACCTGAGTTCAGTTTCTAGCACCCAAGCCAAATGGATTAAAAAAAAAAGGGGGGGGGGCTGGTGAGATGGCTCATTGGTTAAGAGCACCCGACTGCTCTTCCCGAAGGTCCGGAGTTCAAATCCCAGCAACCACATGGTGGCTCATAACCATCCATAAGATCCATAAGATCAGATCCATAAGATCTGATGCCCTCTTCTGGAGTGTCTGAAGACATCTACAGTGTACTTACACATAATAAATAAATAAATAAATCTTTAAAAAAAAAAACAAAAAACTCCTGAACTAAAGTGCTAGGGGATATGATGCCTTCATCTGGATTCCACAGACTCCTGCACTCACACATACAGACACACACGTGCACATAACTTTTAAAAATAAGAAAGGAGAGGCAGGCGGATCTCTGAGTTTGAGGCCAGCCTGGTCTACAGAGTGAATTCCAGGAGAGCCAAGGATACAGAGAAACCCTGTCTCAAAAAACTAAACTCAGTGGGTCCTGAGTTCAAATCCTAGCAACCACATGGTAGCTCACAACCACCTGTAATGAGATCTGATGCCTTCTTCTGGTGTGTCTGAAGACAGCTACAGTGTACTTTATGTATAATAGTAAATAAATCTTTAGAAAAAATAAGAAAGGAAGAAATATTTTCTGACCTGTTGTATGGGAACAACATTGTTTTAACAACATACTCAAATGAAAACTTCACAAGAACTATAGAATATCCTTTGTAAAAATAAATAAAGAAAAAAAGAAAAAAGAAAGCAAAATTCTTTTTTTTAATATATTGGTTTGTTTGATTTTTGAGATGGGGGTTTCTCTGTGTAGCCCTAGTTGTCCAGGAACTTGCTCTGTAGACCACACTGGTCTCAAACTCAGAGATCTGTCTACCTCTTTCTCCCATGTGCTGGGATTAAAGGCCTGTGCCACCATCAAACAACTAAAGCAAAATTCTTAAACAAAATAAAACAGCAACAAACCAAATCCAGAAGGTTTTTTTTTTTTTTTTTTTTTTTGAGACAGTTTCTCTGTGTAGCCCTGGCTGTCCTGGAACTTACTTTATAGACCAGGTTGGCCTCGAACTCAGAAATCCGCCTGCCTCTGCCTTCCGAGTGCTGGGATTAAAGGCATGCGCCATCACCGCCCGGCCCAAATCCAGTTTAACTGAAAAGATTATACACAATGACAAACTGATTTGTCCCAATCTTATTCAACCAAACAAGGAAATATAATTTTCTGAAGTAAATGGCACAGGTAAAAGTATACTCTGGGCAGAGTGACATCTCAGTGGATACAAACTAAAATTTTAAAGAGAAATAGTGAGGGACCCTAAGGGGTTTTCCAGTACCACACCCTCCTTATAGCTTCCCCCTCCCACCCTGGAGTCAAGGCTAAGCCAAGTTCATTCTCCACCCACAGCAACATTCTTGAGTAAAAAAATTCTCAGAATGTTCTGACAGGTACCTGACCCTCTGGAAAGTCCAGGGTAGAACTCATGCTCGCTAGCCAGTAGATTTAAAGTCGATATGCTTAACCAGTAAGTTTGAACTGTAGCCAGGCGTGGTGGCTACACAGCCAGGGCTACACAGAGAAACCCTGTCTCGGAAAAAAAAAAAAAAAAAAGTTTGAACTGTATGCAACCTTGCTGATGTAACCTGTGCCCCTAAAAAGTATAAAAAAATTGCTTGAAATAGCCATTTGGGGTCACCTAGTCACTTGCCTTGAGGGACTAATCAAAGGACGGCCACCCGGATGTGCTCGAAAATAAACCTCTTGCTTCTGCATAGGTCTGCTTCTTGGTCTCACTCAGGAGTGTCTTGAAGTACCACTGACCGAGGGTCCGGGTCCTACAAGACCAGACTGGTCTTAAACTTACATTATTCTGTACCCTCCCAAGGTACCACCACACCCAGCTGTGTAAATCAACTTTTGACACGGGAAAGTTTTTTTCTATTGCTATTAGAACAAACCCTATAATAGGACTAGGCTAGGGACAAAAGGATAAAATACTAGATCCTCATAGAAGGATCAGAGAAGTGCCTGGACAGAGGTAAACACCTATGATACTAATATTTGACAGACTGACACAGGAAGATCACTTAAGCAGGGAAAACACCCATACATATACATGTAGAAAATTTTTTAAACCTCCAAGTATACAGTATATATATATACTGGCTGCATCAAACTAAACGTTTCCTGTAGAGAATGCCCCAGACTAACAATTATTAAATACATAACATTTATACATATAACAATTTTTCTATGTAACATATACATAAAATAATTGTGTATATTAAAATCTGCATCATTATGTGGATATGAATCTTTAACTGCTGGTAAAGAAAGTAACGGACAGGAGATCAGGAGCTAAACTCACCACTGGATCCCTGAGTTGCTCAGTAGGTCTTCAAAAGAATCCCAAATTGCTTTTACCTGGGTAGGTATGGTTGGCAGGAGAACCCAATCTAAATACTCTAAATACTCCAGGCACTGTCAAATAAAAAGCAAATCCTGGCCTGGCAGTGGGGGTCCACGCCTTTAATCCCATTGGAGGCAGAGGTAGGCCGATTTCTGAGTTCAAGGCCAGCCTGATCTACAAAGTGAGTTCCAGGACAGCCAGGGCTACACAGAGAAACCCCGTCTCAAAAACAAAAACAAAAACAAAAACAAAAACAAAAAACAAAAAACAAGCACACCTTTAATCCCAGCACTTGGGAGGCAGAGGCAGGCGGATTTCTGAGTTCGAGGCCAGCCTAGTCTACAAAGTGAGTTCCAGGACAGACAGGGCTACACAGAGAAACCCTGTCTCAAAAAACAAAAACAAAAACAAAAACAAACAAAAGCAAATCCCAGTTTAGGTAAATCTAGATTCTCTCTCTCTCTCTCCCTCGAACTCAGATCTGCCTTCCTCTGCCTCCAGAGTGCAGAGATTAAAGTGTCTGCCACCGCGCCCATGTGTAAATCTAGATTCTGTGTAGAAAGATTATTGCAATGGGTGGGAAGGGATGGCCCATTGTAACGATCCATTGCCTTAGGCCAAATGTGAAAAAGTCAGAAAAACAAACTTAAAATAAGCTGCAAGACTTTGTCTGGGATGTAAGAAACTATAGTTCCATCTCGAAAAACAGCTCTAGATTTAGATTTAAGAGACCATTGTACCTGGGCAAAGTGGCACATACCTTTAATCCTAGTACTCAGAGGGCCGAGGCAGGTCAATCTCTTTAGCTGGTTTACCTAGTGAATTCCAGGATAGTCAGAGCTACACAGACCTTGTCTCAAAAACAAAACAAAAACAACAACGAAAAAGAGACTATTGTATAGAGGAAAATCGATGAAATCTGCAATAGTTGCCTAGATTAGCTAGATTGGTTTTTTTCTGAGACAGGGCTTTTCTGTGTAGCCCTGGCTGTCCTGGAACTCACTCTGTAGACTAGGCTAGCTTCGAACTCAGAAATCCGCCTACCTCTGCCTCCCAAGTGCTGGAATTAAAGGCGTGCGCCAACAAGCCCGGCTAGACAAAGTCTTATTCTCTCCCCAACCCCCACCCCCATGTACGAGCGTGTGTGTGTGTGTGTGTGTGTGTGTGTGTGTGTGTGTGCGCGCGCGCATGCATGTGTGTTTCCTCTATAGGGAAAAATAAGTAAGGCTAAATAAGGCTAAAAAGACGTGTGAGTAGGAAAATGGGATCAACCAACAATAGAGGAGACAGTGAACCACACAGGACATCACAGACATTTTATTTATTCCACCATCAATGTACTTTCTGGAGTGGCAAAAAGGAAAGGGGATGCTTAAAAAAAAAAAAAAAAAAAAGGAGAGGGGAATGGATGCTTCCAGGCTCAGGCTGAGGCTGTGAAAATGTGGGAATCTGGAGAAGATACGCTTCACTAAAAATGGTATGTCAGAGCAGCTGGTATTTTGACTACGTAGTGATTACAAGCAGTTCTGCAAATCATTTAGAGGACAAAGACCGGGTATTTAAAGAGTATACGCCTGACCTTGCTGTAAGAAGAATAAGGGGCATCCCGAAGTCCTATAAATCCTATCCGAAGGCAGATCTCTGAGTTCCAGGCCTGCCTGGTCTACAGTATGAGTTCAAGGACAGCCAGGGTACATAAAGAAATACTGTCTCACCACCACCACCCCAAATACATACACAAGCCAATAAATAAATCCTCTAAAAGAAAGTGGCCTTTGTAGAGAGCGTTTTAAAGAACGCAAAGGGCGGGCAAGTTTCTTTTAACAGTCACTCTTCAGATGACAAGGCTCAGGGGAAGTTCACTGACAGGATGCAAGATCTCTCCAAGGAAGAGCACAGGAGGCATAGAAAGAAACAGGTAGACGCTGGATTATCAGGTGAACGCCCACCTAGTTCCTGCCGTCTCCGCGCCTCCTAAGGAAGCAACAAGCAGCGGCGCCGACAGCAGCAATAAGGCTGTCGCCATTAGTGCGCGCCTGAGAAAACCCGCCGCAAGAAGCCCCGCCCCCGGCGCGCTTCCGTTTCAGCCAGGCGCGCTCCTCACGGCCACGCGGAGCCGTCTCCGGCGCGTTCCCGTCAGCCAGGCGCGCTCCTCACGGCCACGCGGAGCCGTCTCCG
>NC_034596.1:4160157-4162956 GCF_900095145.1 Mus pahari | reverse complement strand
CCCGTCAGCCAGGCGCGCTCCTCACGGCCACGCGGAGCCGTCTCCGGCGCGTTCCCGTCAGCCAGGCGCGCTCCTCACGGCCACGCGGAGCCGTCCCTGGCGCGTTCCTGTCAGCCAGGCGCGCTCCCGTCAGCCAGGCGCGCTCCTCGGAGCCGCGCCGAGCCGTCCCCGGCGCGCGCCAGGCGGCCTGACGGAAGCGGGTCAGATCTGCGCGGCGAGGCCGCTGGTCCCGGCAGGGTTTCCCGGCGCTCCGGGGCTGAGGGGCTTCAGCCCAGCGGCGCCGGCGCCGGCGCTTGCCTGACCCGGGGGACCCAGGACTAGGCCGTGGGGCCGCGCCCTGAGGTGAGTTTCCCCGCTCCGGGGCGCGCTCGGCGGGTGACGGATCGGGCGGGTGATTCCCTGGAGGCGCCCTGGGCTGTCGCCTGCGACGGCGACGCGTCTGGGCCGCAGTGAGTCGGCACCTGGGGCTTCTGGCCCGCGCGACCGCGGCCGGGGAAGGACGCTGGCGGACCTAGGCCTCCACCCGGCCCGGCCCGGCCCAGGTGAGTGCGGACCTGCCGCTCCCGGCTCTGCTGGCCGCGGGACTCGGAACTCGTAGAAGGACTTAGCGCTTCTCGTTCTGGAGGCGCCCAGAAACTTCGGTTAGATGCTGTCGAGACATCACGTCCTGAGGCGAACGCTGCGAAAAGCGCACTCCAGAAATACAGAAGGACTAGATCGCCGAACGTTTCCTAATTGACTTCACCAGCCTTCCTTAACTGACTTTAACTGATAGTTTGGAAAGATGATGTTCACTGTTTTCCCAATTGACTTTTTTTTTCTTCTAGTATCTTTTTTCCCCCTTTTCCTAAACTCGTGGTAATAAAAGTTTATTACTTCTCAGCAAAAATGAAGGTTAGAGTGGCTTCCAATGTTTGTTCGTTTCTATGTAATTCGAGATGAAAAATAGGGAACTGATTATCCGTGTTGACTCGGTTTTATTGTTTGCTTTGTTTTTGTTTTCGTTGTCTTTATCAAGTTCCAGGCTGGACTTGAACTTGGAATTCTCGTACTCCCAAGTGTGCTGGTATAAGTTGATTCATCTCCTGAGTTGTCTCGATGTTGATACAGGGAATACTTGTGTGATGACATTGACGTTAGTGCTAGGTACTGGTGAAATGCAAAGGTCAAAATATGTTCAGGTAGGAAAGAACACTTGAGTACAGAGTACTGGGAAGGATACTGTAGATACCAGTTACTACTTGAGCACTTACTCACTCTCTCTCTCTCTCTCTCTCTCTCTCTCTCTCTCTTTTTTCCTCGAGACAGGGTTTCTTTGTGTAGCCCTGTCCTGGAACTCACTCTGTAGACCAGGCTGCCTCTGCCTCCCAAGTGCTGGGACTAGAGGCAGGTGCCACCACTGCCCCTTACTCTTAAGAAATGTTATTTACTGAATGTGGCCAACTTTTTGTCTATATGCATATCTAGAAGAGGGCGTCGTCTCTTAAAACTAAAGTTACTGATGATTATGAGCCACCATATGAGAGCTAGGAATTGAGCCCAGGTTCTCTGGGAGAGCGGCCATTGCTCTCACTCAATGAGCTATGTATGTCTCCGGCTCCTTGACCATTTAATTCCGCCCCCCTCCCCCTCCCGCTTCTTTTTTTTTTTTTTTTGGACTCAAATCCAGGGTTTCCCCACCCCACCCCCATAGGCTTGAATACGTCTTCTACTGCTGAGTTATACCCCAGGCCTACATGAATACAACTGGGCTTTGTGATTCACACCTTTAATCCCAGCACTCAGAAGGCAGAGGCAGGCAGATCTTTTTCCAGGCCAGCCCAATTTATATAAGAACTTATCTCAAAGAAAAGAAGAGGTGGGGCGGGGAGGGAGAGAGGGACTGAGTACTAAGAAATGATGGTGATTATTGATTCTACATTTAGATTATATAGTATAATTAGGTAAAGAGTTATTAAACACAGAAATAAATGCTGGTAAATCAAGATAGAAACTAAGAGGAAGAAAAAATGTAAGGTATTTGTGATAGGGTGTTAATAGTGGGTTTATTAGTTTCTGTAGGAAAGTAATCTATGAGCTGAGGTTTTACAGGTAAATAGGAATTAGGAGAAGGTTGACTTCTTAAAGAGGGAAGGGTCCATGGAAAGGAAATAGATGCCACAGAGACTAAAAGGATGGCTTTCAAGAATGCAAAGCTCACAGCATCTGGAGTATGGAGAACAGAAGGGAACTGAGTGGTGAAGAAAATCAGGACCAGACAAAACATGTCATCTTTTTATGTAATGTGAATTTAAGGACAGTCTTTTCCTTTTTCAGAACTATTATAGAGGGAAAATGTTACCTCAGGGGTTGAGTGTCTTTGTTGATGCCTATTACTGTATTCAAGGAGGCACAGTAAAGAAGCCACTGGAATGACTACTTCATGGCACAGCTAAGGAGGCATATCTAGAAGGTATCTAGAGGTATGTGAAAGGATCCAGAGCTGAGAGAAAGAGAAACAGACATGGCCAGGGCTGTCTACAAGACAAGGGAGAGTAGAATAGCACATAGCTGGAGAGCAAGAGGGAGTCTGGAGGTCTTCGTGGGCTTTGCTATGCAGCTACAAGATATGTCAGTGGAGTCATGCCATGTGTCCCTTCTGTCAGAGGTAAGGAAAATGGCTCCTTTCAGCAGATGGGAACCAGTTTCACAAGTTCCTGAGGAATGCTGGGTTTTTTTTTTGTTTGTTTGTTTGTTTGTTTTTTTTGGTTTTTCAAGACAGGGTTTCTCTGTGTAGCCCTAGCTGTCCTGGAACTCACT
>NC_034596.1:4154970-4160146 GCF_900095145.1 Mus pahari | reverse complement strand
TGCTGGGTTTTTTTTTTGTTTGTTTGTTTGTTTGTTTTTTTTGGTTTTTCAAGACAGGGTTTCTCTGTGTAGCCCTAGCTGTCCTGGAACTCACTTTGTAGACCAGGCTGGCTTCAAACTCAGAAATCCTCCTGCCTCTGCCTCCTGAGTGCTGGGATTAAAAGCGTGCACCACCACGCCCGGCTGGAATGCTGGTTTTTATCTAACCTCCAGAAATCCTCCTATAGCCCTGGTTGAGCTGGGCCTAGACTCAATTTTGGATCCAGACTGTGGGCCTGCCCTTTTGTGGGTAGAAATGAGATACCTGTTGGATATGATACCTATATTAATATTTTCTGTTTTTATTACATGAAATGAATATGTGTAATAGCCGTATGAAATAGCTGAAATAATAATTATATGACTATTTCAGCAATAGTAGTACTGATCATAACCTAGGGTACAATTAAGGAAACATACTTTCTTTTAAAAGGATTTATTTATTTATTTTATGTATATAAGTACACTGTAGCTGTCTTCAGACACACCAGAGGAGGACATCAGAGCCCATTACGGATGGTTGTGAGCCACTATGTGGTTGCTGGGAATTGAACTCAGGATCTGTGGAAGAGCAGACAGTGCTCTTAACCACTAAGCCATCTCTCCAGCTCAAGGAAACATACTTTAATTACAACCTATTAATTGTAGCTATGGAAAAATGTAAAGAACTATATTAGTTCTGTAATATTGGCCAAAAGATATGGACCTTACTCTAACAACAGTTTTTGGGAATCGTAGAGGGATCTTCAGTAGGGAAGTCCAAAGGTCAGATTTGTATTTCAGAAAGGTTACTTTGACAGCAGTGTTTCCTGGTTTGAATGAAGATAGGGATGGGGATGAGGGTCTTTGGAACTATCATTCCAGGCCATCACAGGCTATATAGAGGGACCTGATCTCAGGAAAGAAACAAATTGATGAAAAACTTCTGGAAGCTGCATAATGGCTTAGTCAATAAAATGCATTCCTTGGGCAAGCATGAGGACCTGAATTTTTTTTTTCCAAGACAGGGTTTCTCTGAATAGCCCTGGCTGTCCTGGAACTCACTCTGTAGACCAGGCTGGCCTGGAACTCAGAAATCCGCCTGCCTCTGCCTCCCAAGTACTGGGATCAAAGGTATGCGCCACCACGCCCAGTGAGGACCTGAATTTGAATCACTAGCATCCACATAAAATTTGGTCGTGATGGTGGTCGATACCTTTAATCACAACACTAAGGGAACAGAGACAAGTAGATCTCTGGAGTTCACCGTTCTGCCAATCTAGCTGAATCAGTGAGCCCAGGTTAATAAGGATGATGGTGTCTGAGGGGGAAAACAACTGAAAATGCCTCTGACCTCCACATGCATGCAGACATACCTGCATATACACTGTGCACAAATACAGTGGGAAAAGAGCTAGAAAGGCACCTGACATTGGCCTCTGGCCACCACATGCCTGCCTTCATGTGTGTACACAGTGCACACACACCCAAAACACCCTTCCAAATATTATTTTTAGTAGTTAACAGTGTTCAGTGGGGGCAGGTGTGAAGAAGCATAAATATATAGAGAGAAAGACCCTCTGGAAGCAAAAAGAAAAAGAAAAAGCCCTTTAAAATATTATTATTGGTGTCTTTGTGGGATATTTTTTCAAAAATGAATGAGTGTTTTGCTCACAAGTATGCCTGTCTATACACCATGTATATGCCGGGTGCCCTCAAAAATCAGGTTATAACTCTGGAACTAGTGTTATGGATGGTTGTGAGCTGCCAAATCGGTGCTAAGAATCTAATCCCAGTCCCCTGCAAGAATAGTTAGTTCTGTTAACCGCTGAGAAGCCTCTCCAACCTGTGTCCTTTTGCTTTGCTTTGCTTTGTGACAGGGTTTCATTCTGTGGTGCCAGCTGGCCTAGAACTCAGAAAGATTAGCCTGCTTCTGCTTGCCCAGGGGTGAGGTTAAAGGCTTGCTTTCTTTTATCTTTTGAAACAGGGTCCTTCAAGGCCCATCTTTGTCGTTAGCAATATATCTGAAGATGACCTTGAACATGGGATCACCCTTTCTGATTCCCAGGTGCTGGAATTGCAGGCACGTGCCACCACACCCTGCTGGGCAGTCTGTTCTGTTCTGTTCTGTTTTAGATGAAAATGATCATGTTGAATTTGGTCAGTTCAATTTTTCTTTGATACTATTAAAAACTTTAATTTTGTTTCTTTTAACTTTTGCAGTAGCAGAAGAGAATGAAAGAAGTAGACAATCTTGACAGTATAAAAGAAGAATGGTAAGTTAACTCAAGCAATGAATTTGTTAATGCCTTCGTTATTTTCTTTCTGGTTTTCTTGCATGTCACTTGCAGAAATAGTAAAGCAGCTTTTAATATACATGACCACACCCACAAATTGGTAATAGTATTTTTTTTTTTTCGAGACAGGGTTTCTCTGTATAGCCCTGGCTGTCCTGGAACTCACTCTGTAGACCAGGCTGGCCTCGAACTCAGAGAGATCCGCCTGCCTTTGCCTCCCGAGTGCTGGGATCACAGGCATGCACCACCACTGCCCGGTTATAGTAATATCTTTTTTTTTTCCAATTTTTTATTAGTTATTTACTGCATTTACATTTCAAATGCTATCCCCAAAGTCCCCTATACCCCCCAACCCACCCACCCACTTCTTGGCCCTGGTGTTCCCCTGTGCTGGGTCATATAAAGTTTGCAAGGCCAAGGGGCCTCTCTTCCCAATGATGGCTGACTAGGCCATCTTCTGCTACAAATGCAACTAGCGACATGAGCTCTGGGGGTACTGGCTAGTTCATATTGTTGTTCCACCTATAGGGTTGCAGACCCCTTCAGCTCCTTGGGTACTTTCTCTAGCTCCTCTGTTGGGGGCATTGTGTTCCATCCAATAGCTGACTGTGAGCATCCACTTCTGTGTTTGCCAGGCACTGGCATAGCCTCACAAGAGACAGCTATATCAGGGTCCCTTCAGCAGAATCTTGCTGGCATATGCAATAGTGTCTGCATTTGGTGGCTTATTATGGGATGGATAGTGATACCTTTTGAGAGTGGTTTGTTTTTATTCATAGCTTCATTGAATAGTTGTAAAAGTTTGTTCCTTTAATTGTACCTAGAGGTCTTCCTTCTTATAACCATGATTACTTTTTCTCTTTAATTTCCTTTCCTTTCTTTTGTAAGGATTGAACCTCACATATACAAAGCTGGCACCCTGCCACTGAGCTACATTCCCAGATCTTTTTTTTTTTTTTTTGCTTTTTTTGAGACAGGGCATTACTAAATTGTTCAGGTTGGCCTTTCACTCTGTAGTCCACACATTCATTGAATTTGCAAATCTGCCCCAGCCTCCTAAGCATCTGGGGATACAGGCTTACAACACTAGGCCAGGCTATGATTATATTTTTAAAAATTGCTACTGAATAAAATACATTACTACTACTACTTCTACTACTACTATCAGTGTGTGATCAGAGAACAGCTTCATGGAGTCAAGTTCCTTCCTTCCATGATTGTATGGTATTTTTTCTAGCTAAGCCAACCTACTGAACCCTAACTATAATCTTTTTGCCTGATCTTCAATCCCCGATATTTTTTCTTTGGCCTCATCGTACCTATTTACAGTGTTTTTCTTGAGTTTTTTTTATTTGATTTATTGAGGTTTTCCTACAGCTTTTGTTTGCTTGGTGAAGAATGAATTAATTTGAGGCTGGTGAGATGGCTCAGCGGGTAAGAGCACCAACTGCTCTTCCAAAGGTCCTGAGTTCAAATCCCAGCAACCACATGGTGGCTCACAACCATCCGTAACGAGATATGATGCCCTCTTCTGGAGTGTCTGAAGACAGCTACAGCATACTTACATATAATAAATAAATCTTAAAAAAAAAATGAATGGCCGGGCGTGGTGGCGCACGCCTTTAATCCCAGCACTCGGGAGGCAGAGGCAGGTGGATTTCTGAGTTCGAGGCCAGCCTGGTCTACAGAGTGAGTTCCAGGACAGCCAGGGCTACACAGAGAAACCCTGTCTCGAAAAACCAAATCAAACAAACAAACAAACAAACAAACGAATGCGTGAATTTTAATATAAACATAAAGAGTGAATTAACGCAGCTACTGTAGCCTTTCCTTTATCTTTGCTGGTCCCAAGTAACTGCACAGGGGCAGCAGGGTTTATTTCAGGCGTCGCCCCAATACCTGCGCATTAAAATCCAAGCTCGTCCGGCTACGTCCTAGCCGTGCTCCCCAGTAATAGTGGCTATCGGGCTTCCATTGTCCAGCTGAGCTCTTAAGAACTGTTTCTTTCTCCCCCGTGGTCCATCTCTCCCTCTCCTTCTCCCATTCCCTTTCCCTCTACCTCTTCCTCTCCTTCTCTTTATTCCTCTCCCTCCCTCCTCTCTCTCTCCCTCTCTCTTGGCTGGTAGATGTCCTGCCCTAGTCTCTCTTCTGCTCAGCCAGACTTGAGACTCTAAGAATAAACATTACAAAGCCTTGTCCTTATTGAAACTGGATGTGAGGGCAGAGAAATCAGCATTTGAATAACACAAAGATAACCTATACACAGTGCACTAAAATGTTGTGCCTAAGGGTTGGTTTTCAATACGGGATCTCTAGCCCTGAAACTTGCTCTGTAGTCCAGGCTAGCCTGAAACTCCGAGATTCTCTGGGATTAAAGGTGTACACCATCACTTCCAGCTTTATTGTCTTTTTCATTTAATCTGCAGGGCCATTTGTGGTGGCGTCTGCATCTTTGCTTATTTTTTGAGACACTCTCACAATGGCCCTGGCTATCCTTGAACATATTATGTACCCAAGGGTTACCCTGAAAGTCTGATCTTCCTGTCTTTACTATCAAAGCACCATCTCATCAGCTAGAACACCTGCCATTTGTTAGTTTATTTGTTGAGCTAACCCTGGTTAGTCTGGAAATCCTTTGTATACCGGGCTGACCTGGAACTCACAGAAACCTACTTGTGTCCGCCTTGAGAGCTGAGATTCACTCACAGTCCCTGCATACCTGGGCAATGGAGATCAGATTCAGAGCCTTGTGAGTGAGCCATATCCAACCTAGCTATGTCCCCAACTCTGAGGACCAACATAGTTTTGTTTGTTTTTGGTTTTTTGGTTTTTTGAGACAGGGCATTACTAAATTGTTCAGG
>NC_034596.1:4141233-4152349 GCF_900095145.1 Mus pahari | reverse complement strand
CCTCTTCTGGAGTGTCTGAAGACAGCTACAGTGTACTTACATATAATAAATAAATAAATCTCTAAAAAATAAAAGAAAATGGGCTATTAAAGTAATCATTAGTGGAGGATATCCTTGTAAGTGTGCAAAGATAAAGTGCCTAGCCCAGCAAGGTCTTGGCCAGCAAGGTCTTGGTGGGGACAGAATGTCAAGGTTCCTGCCCCTGGGACAGGGCCCAGATGTGAGTGAGGATGTCCATGTTGGGTATAAGGCTTATTTGTACAATAATGTGTTTCACATTCCTCTGAGGAATGTCCTTTCTGTTAAGGTAATCAGAAACAGCAAGAAACTGGAAGTCAAAGGTGTGGCTAATGTTTTAGCAAAATGTTAAATGCTGGGACCTTCAGGACAGCCCTTAAGGCTGTGAAAACGAAAATTCTAAAAACATGAGTTCAAGGATATATAATTTCTCAACTATTCAAAAATATAAGGATGTAATATGAATTATGAAGGGCTTCACAGATCTAAAGAAACTGGTAACTACACTATGAGCCAGCTTACCAGAAAGATACAAAGATAGGCAGATACAAATGCAGGCAGGTTCCCAAATTCAAGGTCAGCCTGGGACACTAGGAGTCCAGGCCCAGGTGTCATAAAATGGTAATTTCAGGACGTGGTCCTACCCAGCTGGTTTCCCAGGTTTACAGAGGCAGGCTGATCTCTGGATTCTTTTGCAAAGTTAAGAAGAAATGGTTGCTTACTGTCCCCTAAGGATCAAAGGTTGCTGATTCATGGGATGATCAAAAGGGAACCTGGGATAAATAAGTGAATTTATATGTAAATTAAAAACTGGGTTTTTGCTGGGTGTGGTAGCACATGCCTCTAATCCCAGCACTTGGGAGGCAGAGGCAGGCAGATTTCTGAGTTCCAGGCCAGCCTGGTCTACAGAGTGAGTTCCAGGACAGCCGAGAGCTACACAGAGAAACCCTGTCTCAAAAAAACAAAAACAAAACAAAACAAAAAACAAAAAACCCTGGGCTTTTGGTCTGCATGAGATACACTCGCAGAAAGCAATTGCAGATTTTAGAATTTTTCTCTAGAGAGAGCTGAGCAGTCTGGCAATGTCAGGAGAGCAAAAACAGCTCCTCAGTAATTTTTTTCTAACAGGATTTCTGAGTTGCTTGGAAGCTCCAACAAGTTTTTATAGCACCTTTTCTGACTTTGGTCAGAAAACTTATAAGCTAGCCAGATAGTGTTTACAATTTTTATTAATAGAGACCAGAGATAAGACCAGAGTTTTTTGTTTGTTTGTTTGTTTGTTTTAAGAATAGCAAGAAAAAGCCATCTAGAGCAGAACAGAACGAACACACACACACACACACACACACACACACACACACACACACACACACGGGGTGGGAATGAGTGAACATGAATGCAGTCTGGAAAGCCGTCTCAGCAGAACCTAGGCCGCCAGCTAGGACCAAAGGATTTGACTTCCCAGTCCTTTCTTTTCCCTACTCCCAAGCATCCTTGCTCTCAGAACCCCTTCCCATGCTGGTCCTTGGCAATAAAGAATGTTAGTTTCAGCATCAAAAAGTACATAGTAACCCCTTCTGAAGTCATTAGAAGCTGAGCACAGTGCACACGTTTAGAGTCCCAGGATGTCTGTGTGTGTGTGCATGCCTGTGTGTGTGTGTTGGGGGTGTGGAGTGATAAAAAAGTTATTTTGAACTCTTCAGAAATAACATATTTTTGACTGGGCATATACATTAATTGATAGGGTGTTTGCTTAGTATTCATTACGCCCTGGGTTCAGTCCCTAGTACCATATAAGCCCAGCCATTGGTAGATGGAGGTAGTAGTAGTACAATGTTATCCTTGGCTACATAGAGTTTGAGGCCAGTCTGGGATACATGAGACCCTGTCTCCAAAAATAAAACATGTACTTTTTTGTGCTTTTGTATCAGTATTGGGTACATTTGGCATTTATAAAGATTTGTTTTGGTAATTATAGCACTTTTAAGTGGAGATTGGCTAAAAAATGTTACTTAATACTGAGATCTTTAAAATGTGTTTTTCAAAGATTTAGTTCTGTGTCTGTAGGAATGTTGCACCTGTGCAGGTGCCTTCAGAGGACAGAATAGAGCATCAAAGGTGTCGGACCTTTAGTTAACAGTAGTTGTGAGCTGCCACATGGAGGTGCTGGAAACCAGACTCGGGGCCTTTATAAAAGCAGTATATACTCTTAACTATCTTTCTAACCTCCTATTGACCTCTTTTTAAAAGTTCTTTTTAAATTCTGAGGTAAATGTGATAGCTCCATTGTTACCAAGAGTTACAGCCTGACTTTGATCCTGAGACGCATGTGGTAGAAAGAATAAACCAACTCCCATAATTCTCACAAGTTGTTCTCTGACTTCCACAAGTGCTTCCACACATGAACACATATAAACATACTCATGCACATAAATAATGTAATAATGAACATCTAGCATGGAAGTAATGGGTTTATGATGGCATATTCATACATATGTATAACTCTACTTTGTTATCATTTGTGCCTTTCCACACTGTTCTTATTATCAATACTACATGACCTGTTAGATATCCTAAAATATAAAAGGTACCATACACAGCAAAAAGTTAGCCCTCCCCAAAGATTTAATAACATATTTATTAACTTAGAGGTAACAACACTTAATTTTGTTTATTTTTTATATTTTTTAGGGTTTGTGAAACAGGATCTCCTGACAGTCAACCCCTCAATGATAATCAACAAAAGGACTGTGAATATTTTGTTGACAGCCTTTTTGAGGAAGCAGGGAAGGCTGGTGCCAAATGCTTGTCCCCCACTGAACAGAAGAAACAGGTAATATCTGTTGCTTAGTTTCCTCTAGGAGGACCCCCGAAGTCAAAACTTCTTTTGTACTAGGAAAGCTGTTTTCTACCATTTTCATTGTTAAATTCCCCCAAGGTGCCAGAAAAGCAATGGTAGGCAAAGCTGTTGGCATCTGGGCAGGAATCAAAGCAGTCCTTACAAACTGATTAGATGACTTGGTGGGTGTTTCACAGGATAATTAAGTAAGCCTGGTATTTCGGGGGAGATAACTTACAGTATTTGTTTATTTTAAAAGATTGATTTATTTATGTTTTGTATATGAGTACACTGTAGCTGTCATCAGACATACCAGAAGAGGGCATCAGATCCCATTACAGATGGCTGTGAGCCACCATGTGGTTGCTGGGAATTGAATTCAGGACCTTTGGTTGAGAGCTGACAGTGCGGGGCTGGTGAGATGGCTCAGTGGGTAAGAGCACCTGATCGCTCTTCCGAAGGTCTGGAGTTCAAATCCCAGCAACCACATGGTGGCTCATAACGATCCGTAACAAGATCTGATGCCTTCTTCTGGAGTGTCTGAAGACAGCTACAGTGTACTTACATATAATAAATAAATAAATCTTAAAAAAAAAGAGCTGACAGTGCTCTTAACCGCTGAGCCATTTCTCCAGCCCATGGTATTTATTACAAAGGCAAACATTTTTTTTTTTTTCCTCGAGACAGGGTTGTGTAGCCCTGGCTGTCCCGGAACTCACTATGTGGACCAGGCTGGCCTCAAACTCAGAGATTCGCCTGCCTCTGCCTCCCGAGTGCTGGGATTAAAGGTGTGCACTACCACTGCCCGGCAAAGGCAAACATATTACTTAGTCAGCTTTTAACTAAAACAAGAATTTGAAGAAATTTCTATCCTGCACTTGACAGCTTTTCAAACTTACAGTATTTCCCCATGAGGCTAGTGTTATTTTAATAAATATAATATGTATTATATAAGGATATACATTAGCATTTAGATTCGCATGGTTTAGGGAACTACTATTTTCCAAATGACTAATTTACGTGTTATTATAAAGTCATGCATGATCTCAGTATGGTAGCACAGGCCTGTAAGCACTGAACTTGGTCTCAGGTAGGAGGATCTTAGAGTTCAAGGCCAACCTAACCTATTTAGTGATCTTGAGGTCAGCATAGGCTATATACCAAGACCTGTGTCAAGGGGAAAAAAATTAGATCTGAGTAAAAACTCCAACATGTATAGTACCAAGACGGAGGACTTTAATGTAACCGGTATATAAAAAGATGAAGAGTGAGTTTCAGATTTCACATTCAGATTCTCAACAAATTGAGATATTACCACTTATTAAACCTTGATGAACTGTCTATATCTAGGAAACATTTTAAAAATAACTTTGTAACTTCCTACCTAAATAAGGTTTGGTTTTTTTAGATGTATTTCAATTATAATAGTACCAATTATAAGAATCCAACTGACTTTGAAGGCTGACATTAAGAGGCTATGTGAAAAAACTCTCAGAGTTTTTTCTGGTTTTGTTTCTGATTTTTTAAGACATAGGGTTTAAGCCGGGCGTGGTGGCGCACACCTTTAATCCCAGGCAGAGGCAGGCAGATTTCTGAGTTCGAGGCCAGCCTGGTCTACAGAGTGAGTTCCAAAAACCAAAAAAAAAAAAAAAAAGAAAAAGAAAAAAGAAAAAGAAAAAAGAAAAAATCCTAAGTTTTATCAAAGTAAGAGTAGAGGGGGCTGGCAAGATGGCTTAGAGGGTAAAGCTGCTTGCTGCCAAACCTGATAATCTTGGGTTCAGACCCCCTTATGTAAGCTAGGAGTGAACTGACTCCTACACCTGTAAAAAAAAAAAAGGAACAACAAGTAGATCCCATCACCTGATTGGGTGAGCACAGTGTCCAGCAGAAACTGACTGGGGATGTTATAGCAGTCTGTTCCTATTGAACTTTATTTCCAAGGATTAGCCTCCCATGGCTGAACTTTTGGCTTCTCTTTCCCCCTGTAAACGTTTGTTGTGTCTTGGGGTAAACATGAACTTTAGTTGTTCAGATATACTTTCTAGCTGTTCTTGAAGATGCAGGGTTTTTATTCTTAGGTAGTTTTTAGAGGAGGGAGGATTAGGTGCTTATGGACAGCCCCAGCTACATAGCAAATCTGAGGCAAACAAACTCAGCATTTGTATACTATGTGCTCTCCCAAAGGCTTTTAGACTCTTTAAACTGGTGTCTTTATGGGCCCTGAAGTGGGTCCTTTTTCATTAATTTAATCCAGAGCAGGCTTACCATTCCAGGCCATTTTCTTGTTAACTTCTCTCTGCCACCCTCTTTGTCTGGGCATGCTCTTAGATACTGAGCTTTTTAAACTAAGATAACTACTGAGTGTGGTAGACTTGTTAGATTCAAGTGATTTTGATAATTTAATTGTGGTAGGTTTTTTCCACCTATGAAGAGACACTTAAATATCAACAGAAATAAGTTTATGTAGGGGAAAGTATATTAAACTGTGAGCCATCATGCGGGAGCTGAGAACTGAATCCTTGTCTTCTGTAAGAGGGGTAAGCACTCTAGCAGCTAAACCGACTTTCCTGCCCAGTGTGTCTGCTTTTTGAGGCAGAATTACACATTGTCCCTCAGACTGACCTGGTTGGTACTTGCACACTGGAACTCAGTCCTCCTACCTGAGCCTCCTGAGTGCTAGGATTATAGGCATGCATCACTAAACCACCTCTGCATGTTCTTCATGCTCAGAATCGTTTCAGATGAAGTCCTCTTACTGATGAGAATCTAAAAAGCCTTATTACCTCAGGTGTCATATGAATCACACATGGCACAGAACTTTTTCCAACTGAGTTATCTTAATATTACCATATAATATATAAATACATTATTTTTATATTTCACATTTGAAATGTACTCTTTACATATGGAACATAGAGTGATAGGGGGCTGGAGAGAGGGCTCAGCAGTTAAGAGCACTGGCTACTCTTCAGAGGGTACCAATTCCCAGCATGAGTGGTGGCTCACAACCTTCTGTGACTCCAGTTCCTGAGGATCTGATACCCTCTTCTGGTCTCCATGGGCACTGCACGCAGGTGCTGCACAGACATCCAGGCAGGCAAAATGATCGTGTGTATAAAATAACAGTTTGGAAACCCACAGTGCTAGGAAAGAGTAGAGAGGACTTCACTCAGGACTACCGCCTTTACTAACAATGCATTCCTTTCTGTATCGCCTTGTAGGTAGATGTAAATATAAAATTGTGGAAAAACGGATTCACTGTCAATGATGATTTTAGAAGTTACTCTGATGGTGCAAGTCAGCAGTTTCTGAACTCCATCAAAAAGGGGTAAGCAGGTTTTAGTAGAAGGGTGTTTTAGGCATGTTTCCAATGAAAGAA
Organism: Mus pahari; assembly: GCF_900095145.1. Classification (NCBI taxonomy): domain Eukaryota; kingdom Metazoa; phylum Chordata; class Mammalia; order Rodentia; family Muridae; genus Mus; species Mus pahari. The sequence goes on along the minus strand of NC_034596.1, from coordinate 4,146,113 downwards.
TGATTCTTAATGATTGTGCCCTTCTACGCATTCACAGACATACTGTTTCTTCTGTGAATTCACATCTCCTCCCTTTTGGAGGGGTGGGTTGCAGGGAGTTGAGTTTGCTTGTTTGTTTTATTCACACAGCAGCTGGAGCTGGAGAGGTGGCTCTCAGGTTAAGAGTGTTTGCTGCTCTAGTTTGAGAGCTGGGGTAGGGGTGTCCAACATCCTCTTCTGTCCTCCCAAAGGCATCTGCTCTCACATGCATATATCTACACACAGAAATAAACATAATGCAAACTCTTTAAACAACCGTTTCATCTAGCGTCAGCTAGCCTTGAAATCCAAGGTAGAAACGACCACATTTGACTTAAATTGATCCTTGTCTTTGTTCCTTTCTCTCCCTCTTTCCTCGCCCTCGCCCCTTCTACCTACCTACCCCCCCCCCTTTCTCTTTCCAGGGTGGCCTTGATTCAAAGTGTTTTAAAGCATTAAGAAAAAGTTGAAAATTACAAATAATTTTAATACTCAGAAATAGCTGCCATTAACACCTTGTTGAGTTTTCATTCCTGTGAAGTGAAAATTTTTTCATTTTTAAGATTTTAAATGTTATTTTATATGGGTGGGTATTTGCCTGCATGTGTATCTATGCATCGTGTGCATGCATGGTGCCTTGGTTTCGAGTCACCATATGGGTGCTGGGAAATGAACCCAGGTTCAATTAGTGCTCTTAACCTCTGAGCCACTTCTCCAGCCTGTGCATTGATTAAATGTGAATATTCTTTATAAACCAGTTTTTACTTTTCATCATTAGCTCTTTTGAATATATCTATATAATCCCACAATGATAACTTACACATACACACACACACACACACACACACACACACACAATTTTTCTTGGCAATTGAGTCTATTTAACCATTCCTATAATAAGTATCTGGCTAATCATGGTGGTGCATGCTTTTAGTCCTAGCATTCTCAAGGCAGATCTCTGTGAGTTCAGATACAGTGAGGGCTATGTCACAGTTTGCCTGTTTATCAGTGGTTAGATGTTTGGGTCATTTCCATATTTCCAGTTGTTAAAATTAATGCTACTATGAATATTTCTGGTTGGTTTGGGTTTGCTTTTTGTTTTGCAGAAATATAGATCAAAGCCAGAGCTTTATTCACGCTAGGTGAGTGCTCTACTACTGAGCTACACTCTCACTTCCTGTATAAATTAATTAGTTTAGAGAGATATCAGTGTCTCATTTAGCCCAGGCTGACCCCAAGTTCATTACTGAATATGATCTTGAAGTCCTTTCTGTCTTTACCACTTAATTCCTAGGAGTACAGGTATGTACCACTAACCCAACTAAGATTTTGTTTTAATTTTTTTTAATTCTGTGTATACAAGGGGAAGGGATGCATTGTACACATGCATGCAGGTGCCTGCAGAGGCCAGAGGCATCATGTCCCCTGGAACTGTAGTTAGAGGATGTTGACAGCCACCTGACATGGGTTCTGGAGCCATACTTGGGTCCTCTGGAAGAGTGGACTATGTTCTGAACTGCTCATCTCTCCAGACCTTGGCTGAGTTTTTATGTGGACAAATGGTTTCAGTTAGGGATATGCACTTACATATAGATCTCAACAAATGCTAATTCTATCTTTAACTTCACAAAGAGCGGTTGATCTACATTCCAAAGAACCCTAGCAATATACCAGCAGTGTATGAAGGTTACAGATTTTCTGTCTCCACTAATAATTGTCAGTGCCAGCCTTATATAAGTATGAAACAATGTTTTATTCTGGTTCTTTTCATTTTCCTCATGATTAGTAATGTTGAATGACTTTCCTGTGTTTACTAGCCGTTTGTTTAATCTATCTAAATTATTTGTCCATTTTCTTCTTTACCTTTTTAAAAAATATTTATTTACATCCCAAATTCTGCCCCCTTCCAGTCACCCCCTTACAGACATCCCCCTCTCCTTCTCTAAGAGGCTGGGGCCTTCCTGGGTATCCCCCACCCTGTCATATCAAGCCTCTGCCAGATTAGGTGCCTCCTCTCCCACTGAGGCCAGACAAGGTAGCCCTGTTGGGGAACTGATAACACAGTCAGGCTACACCGTTAGGGAGAGCTCCACTGTGGTTGTTGGGGAGGTGGGGAGGGACATGGAGTCTAAGCTGCACATCTGCTATATATGTGCTAGGGGCCTTGATCCAGCCCATGTGTGTTCTTTTGTGTCTCAGTCTTCTAGAGCTCCCAGAGGTCCAGGTTAGATGACTCTGTTGGTCTCCTGTGGGGTTCCCATCCCCTTCAGGGCCTTCAATCCTTCCCCTAACTCTTCCATAAGAGTCCCTGACCACGCCGATGCCACCAGTTGGGCGGGTATGGAGGCGGTGCTCTGGGCACCTGGACCCTGCGGGGACAGTTGATTGGCAGGGAAGGAGCCCGGGAGCCCCTAGTTCTCCTGCCCTAGGAAGAGAATGCAGAGCAAGCTGTTTAAGAAATTAAACATCCTGGCAATGTACAATACCTTTGAAGATGAGAGCCTGAGGCTTCGGCAGCTGAAGCTGGACAATCAGAGGGCACTGCTGGAGAAGAAGCAGAGAAAGAAGCGCCTTGAGCCACTCATGGTACAACCAAACCCAGAAGCCAGGCTGTGAAGGTTAAAGCCAAGCGGTAGTGAGGAACACACGCCGCTGGTGGACCCTCAGACACCTCGCAGCAATGTCATCCTACACACGGTCCAGCTGCTTTCCTTAAGCCAGAGGCTCAGGATTTGGAAAGCAAGCTTCAGGTTCTCTCTGTGGGCTCCCCTACTCCAGGAGAAGGCACAGAAGGGAGTGCAGATGGGGAAAGCCCTGTGGAGACAGCCTCCAAGCCAGACTTTCAGGAGATTCTCCAAAAACAGGGCATCTTGAGTAGTGTGAACTATGATGAGGAGGAGCCTGACAAGGAGGAAGATGAGGGGGGAAACCTGAGCTCCCCGTTGGCTCACTCAGAGGAGAGTGCTGCAGCCAGCCAGAAAGCAGCCTTGGAGACAGGAGCTTCCAGTGTGACAGCCCAGCAGGGTGACACACAGCTCAGAGAAGTGGAGAACTTAGAGGACTTTGCATATAGCCCTGCCCCTCGGGGTGTCACGGTGAAGTGTAGAGTAACCAGGGATAAGAAAGGCATGGACCGTGGCCTCTTCCCCACCTACTATATGTACTTGGAGAAGGAGGAGAACTGCAAGATATTTCTTCTAGCCGGTAGGAAGCAGAAAAAGAGCAAAACATCCAACTACCTGTTCTCCACAGACCCGACAGATTTGTCTCGTGAAGGGGAAAGCTACATTGGCAAACTCAGATCCAATCTCATGGGGACCAAGTTCACAGTGTATGACCATGGTGTCAACCCAGTCAAGGCCCAGGGTCTCGTGGAGAAGGCCCACACCTGGCAGGAGCTGGCTGCTATCTGTTATGAAACAAATGTCCTCGATTTCAAAGGTCCCAGGAAAATGTCCGTGATCATCCCGGGGATGAACATGAACCATGAGCGCATCCCTTTTCGGCCACGAAATGAACATGAGAGCCTGCTTTCAAAATGGCAAAACAAATCCATGGAGAACCTGATTGAACTGCACAACAAGGCCCCGGTGTGGAATGATGACACCCAGTCCTACATCCTGAACTTTCACGGCAGAGTCACCCAGGCATCTGTGAAGATCTTCCAGATAGTCCACGGGAATGACCCTGACTACATAGTCATGCAGTTCGGACGCGTGGCTGATGACGTGTTCACACTGGACTATAACTACCCACTGTGCGCACTTCAAGCCTTCACCATCGGGCTGTCCAGCTTTGACAGCAAGCTGGCATGTGAATGAGAAGCAGCAAGCAGGGGATTTCTTCACCACAGAGCCTTCAGGAACAGAAAGCTGCTGCCCCCGCCCCCTGCCCCTGCCCCAACACAACATTCTGCCCCTCTGGGGAGTGATCTAGTGTGTGTGTGTGTGTGTGTGTGTGTGTGTGTGTGTGTGTGTGGATGTGCATGTGTGCGTTTGTTTACACATGCATGCTCATTCACACATGGATGCATGATTTCACACACTCGTTCATGCCTTCTCTGAACTTCAGAGACCTGGTCATAGATTATAGCTTCTCCTGGGTGAGAGATGGCTTAAAGCACAGGGAAGTAGACATCTGGGCACACTGGTGTCTCCTGATCGCACAACAGACTCTGTGTGGTGAGTGTAGCTTTCGTGTGCTCCGGCACTTCCAACAGAATCAGGTTCTAATGATTAAATACTTGGGCCTCCCGTTTGGAACACCCTTTCAAAGGGGGGATTTTCCCTTGGATGCCTTTAGCCAGGAGCCTGCAGACTTCCTCAGCCGTGGTCTGATAGTGCCTCTTGCACTGACCCCAGTCAGCTCCTTTAGCACAAAAACAGCCATAACTAGTTGGTGCACAAAGAGTGTAGCTGTGTCCCAATAAAACTTTTATTTACAAAGTGGACATTGGCCTAGTTTGGCCTGTGACTCTGGTTCGAAGGCCTGCCTTGGATGTGTCCCTGCCCTCCAAGGCTGGAGCATCTTCCAGGCCGGAAGTGGAGAGGGGGCGTGGTTTACTTTTCAGTAGCAGCAGACCGACATTTTATTTTTACTTTATTTTTTCCCCATAGATCTCTGTGTAGCCCTGGCTGTCCTGGAACTTGTTCTGTAGACCAGGCTGGCCTCTGCCCCCCAAGTGCTGGAATTAAAGGCGTGCACTATTGTGCCTGGCCACAGACTCTTAAGAGGAATTCTTGCCGAATCCACTCTTGGTAGCTTTTGCCTCATGGAGAGTATGGCTGCAGAGTGTCAAATACTGTCTCAGGACACGCGACACTAGTTTGTTCGTGGGTCTGAAAGGCTCTGCTGTCCCAGCC
>NC_034596.1:4139007-4141158 GCF_900095145.1 Mus pahari | reverse complement strand
AACTCACTTTGTAGACCAGGCTGGCCTCGAACTCAGAAATCCACCTGCCTCTGCCTCCTGAGTGCTGGGATTAAAGGCGTGCGCCACCACGCCCGGCTCCCAGCCTGCCTCTTCCTTGTCCTCAGAGCAGGTTGGTGGGCAGCCATCTCAGAAGCATGACTGGCCAGATCTCCGGAATCTTTGCTCTCTGGAATCTTAATCTAGTGTCTCATTAGAGACACCAAGAGCCTTGGTGAGAAGGCTGACCCTCCACATGCCAGCTTTGTCCTCCAGCCTTGAAGCCTGGCTCACACCAGTGCAGACACTGCCCTGCGTGCTGAGGCTTTGAGATCTTGAACATCTCCCAGCGAATCATGACAAATTCCTCAAGATCCCCAGCCTACGGTGTACCTGAACTTGAGAATTCAAAAACTTTGGGTCTACATTCAGTGGTCCCCTACTCCCAAACTGCTTCCGAGCACTGGTGAAGGGTGGCTGGCGTCTGATCCATGGTTTTGCCTGTATGGAGGAGGTCCCTTCATCCCTGCATCCCGTTGCTCCATGCTCAGCATCACACAGCTGTGTGACAATGACGACAGCGTGAGATTTGGAAGGTGAGACCTGTGCTAAGCCAGTGGTTTGCCTGTCCCTTCAGATGTCACTGTCTCTGCCTCAGGCAGGCATCCCATCAAGTGCCTTGTTCATAAATGTGCTCCGAAACCTGACACACCTCGGCTTTCCCAGACGAGCCACCTTTGCTGAGTAAAAGCTGATCTTTGTCTCCACTTAAAGGGGGTGGGGCTGTGGCTTTCTGACCGGCCTAGAGAGCTGTATACTCCCATTTCAAGGACTCTCTGCTTGAGTGTGCAGGTTTTACATGAATCCTATTTATACCTTTTGTATGCCATATAAATAAAGATAATTTATATAAAGAAAAAAAAAAAAAAAACAAGAGTCCCTGACCTCTCTCCAATATTTGGCTGTAGGTATCTGCATCTGTTTCAGTCAGATACTGGGTAGAGCCTCTCAGAGGACAGTTATGCTAAGCTCTTGTCTGCAAGCTTAACAAGAGTATCATCAATAACGTAGGGGATTAGTGCTTGCCCATGGGATGTGTTTAGGTTGGGCTGACTATTGGTTATCTATTCCTCCAGTCTCTAGTCCATCTTTGTCCCTGCATTTCTTTTAGACAGGAAAAATTTGAGTTGAAGGTTTTGTGGAGGGTCCTGCCTAACTACAGGAGGTGGCTTCTTCAGGTTCCGTGTCCATGGTGTTAGGCATCTCAGCTAGGGTCATTCACATTGACTCCTGGGAGCCTCCCACATCTCAGGTCTCTGGGACTTCCTAAAGATTCCCCCATGTCCCTTTTTTGCCTGTTTTAATATTAGATTATTTGCTTCCCCCAACCCATTTCCAGAGAGATCCAATTCAGGGAACTAGCACAACAGGACCAATGTTCTACCACTGAGCTATAATGACTCCAGTCCAGTCCAATGAGTTGTTATATATTCTGTGTATAATCCTTATTGGATATTTTTAATTCAAATGAAAAAATTATACATTGAATTATTACACTTATGAAGAATATTTAGTCTGGATGTGGTAGCACACAACTTTAATCCAGCACTCCAGAGGTAGGGAAGTAGATCAATGAGTTCAATGCCAGCCTGGCTTACATAGTAAGTTCCAGGCCAGCCAGGGCTACACAGAGAGACCTCATCTTAAAAACAAACAAGAAAGCGTATCTGAAATATTAGACAAAGCCTAGTGTTGGAGCCTCTGTCGTTTAAATCTTTTAGAAGGATGAAATATGCACCAGGCAGTGGTGGTGCATGCCTTTAATTCCAGCCTTCAGGAAGCAGAGGATCCTCGGTGGATTTCTGAGTTGAGGCCAGCCTGGTCTACAGAGTAAGTCCTAGGACAGCCAGAGCTACACAGAGGAACCCTGTCCTAAAAAAAACAGATTTTTTTTTTTATCATGTTGTCATTATTCAACTAGTTCTTTTTTAAAAAAATATTTTATTAGATAGTTTCTTCATTTACATTTCAAATGCTATCCCGAATGTCCCCTATACCCTCTCCCCACCCTGCTCCCCTGCCCACTCACTCCCACTTCTTGGCCCTGGCATTCCCCTCTATGGGGCATATAAAGTTTGCAAGACCAAGGGGCCT
>NC_034596.1:4136503-4138324 GCF_900095145.1 Mus pahari | reverse complement strand
TTTTTTTTTTTTGGTTTCTCGAGACAGGGTTTCTCTATGTAGCCCCGGCTATCCTGGAACTCACTTTGTAGACCAGGCTGGCTTTGAACTCAGAAATCCACCTGCTTCTGCCACCACGCCCGGCTGGCCACCTCTTTTTTAAGGGGGGCGAGATATAAGCTAATGGTCTTTGACAGCTTATCAGATCAAGCTTGAAGACCTAAGTTCAGTCCACAGAATTAATTCATAGTGAAAGGTGAAAATTGACTCCCAAAAGTTGTCCTCTGGCTTCTACATGCACACATGCCTGCATTTATACATACACATGATGCATACACACAATGATAATGAAGACATTTTTTAATTAATTTATTTATTTTATGTAAGTACACTGTAGCTGTCTTCAGACACCCCAGAAGAGGGCATCAGATCTCATTACGGATGGTTGTGAGCCACCATGTGGTTGCTGGGATTTGAACTCAGGACCTTTGGAAGAGCAGTCAATGCTCTTAACCGCTGAGCCATCTCTCCAGCCCCGATAATGAAGAAATTTTTAACTGGGGTGGAGATGACTCCGTTGTTCAGAGCACTTGCTCTGTACCATGAGGACCTAATGAACATTGTCTCATGCACCTGTAACCCCAGCACTGTTGCAGAGTAGAGGCAGGAGGATAACTGCCTGCCAGGCTAGTTTTTTTTTTTTTAAAAAGAGCTTTAGGTTCATGGAGAGACCCTGCCTCAAATGAATAAGACAAAGTAATAAAACACCTAATGTACCACCACGCCCAGCTTACCACCCAATTATTTTTATTATAATTGCAAGGGTCTCTTGTAGTCCAGGCTGACCTCAATCTTGCCGTAACTAAGGATGGTCTTAAACTTCTTCCTCTTGCTTCTGTCCCAAGTGCTTAGGTTCTAGCTTGCACCACCTTGCCGAATATATGTGGTGCTAGAGATTAAACTCAAGACCTGCACATGCTAGGCCAGTGCTCCAGCTAAGCTACCTCCTCAGGTCATACATTATACATTCTACAAACCATGGAGTTATTTTCGAATATAGATATATTTCATAGAAAGGGAAAACTGAAGCTTTATCATTTTCTTTTCTTTCAAAGGGAATTACCTTCAGAATTACGGGGAATTTTTGATAAAGAGGAGGTGGATGTTAAAGTTGAAGATAAGAAAAATGAAGTATGTATGTCTACAAAGCCTGTGTTCCAGCCCTTCTCAGGACAGGGCCACAGACTAGGAAGGTAAGCATGGTCATGTCTGTGCTTTCCATGACAAACCCTCTCATTATTCTGACCATACAGAGCTTGACATTCTCCTGCTAGGAAGGATTTTTTTTTTTTTCCTAGTGCTGACAGTTAAACCTAGGGCCCATACACATGTGAGGCAAAGAACTTACTACTGAATACATCTTCGGTTCATGGAAGTTACATTGAAGTAACTCGGGTACCAGCTGTCTGTCTTGTCACATCTTCTCAGACAAATCTCCCATCTGGCACTATCCCATAATCTTTTCTGCCTCCTTGTGTTCCACTTCCTCTTTCCTGACTAAGCAAGCCATAGGCCATCAGATTTATTATTGACAGGTGCCACATCCATACAGACACAAGATATTCTTTCTACACCGATTCCCAAGTGAGATTGTTTTGGGTTTTTTTTTTAAGGTTGATTTTGGGGTTAGTTTTGGTTTGGCGTGGTTTGTTTGTTTTAGGCAGGGTCTTTATATATGGCTTTGCACTTTTGATCCTCCAGCCTCTGCCTCCTAAGTCCTTGGATTAAGATGTTTGCCACTGCCGGGCAGTGGTGGCACACACCTTTAATCCCAGCACTCGG
>NC_034596.1:4111451-4135538 GCF_900095145.1 Mus pahari | reverse complement strand
ACCAGGCTGGCCTTGAATTTAGAAATCCGCCTGCCTCTGCCTCCCGAGTGCTGGGATTAAAGGCGTGCACCGCCACACCCGTAGGTATACCTTTCAAAAGTCTTTGCTCTCTTTTCCTAACAACTCAAGGCTAACCTCTACAGAAAATATCTAATTTCTTTTAGATTCATCCTGTGCCCCAGCTAATGCTAATCTACATGTCATTCTGTAGGCTTAGAGACAGATTGGACGTGCATTGTTTCCTTTTATTCATAGAGCATTATGTGTTATGATCATAACTAACATTTATTATTTATAACTGAGGTAATAGTTGTGTCTTATAAAACTGTTCCTAACATGAGCATGATATACAGTTTTTATAATAATGAGAAAATATATATCTGACTTTGTTGTTTGGGTTTTCTTAGTGCTACACCAAGAATCGTTTCTAAAGCAAAGAGTGTTGAAGTTGACAATAAAAGTACTTTGTCTGCTGTTTCACTGAACAACTTGGAGCCCATTACCAGGATCCAGATCTGGTTAGCCAATGGGGAAAGAACTATCCAAAGATTTAATGTTTCTCATAGGTCAGTCCTTTGTTTCTGTACTTGTCTAATTTGTTTTCCAATTTTAAGTTTCACCTTTTCTTTTTAAGTTTAGACAAAGCTGATTTTTGAGAACAAAGGAAGACTTTTAATAAATGACTCTCTAAATGTAATGTGTCAATGCAACATAACTTAGACTCAACTATTTTTAGTTTTTGTTTTAGATGTTGATTCTATATTATAGCTTCTGTCTTGTAGCTATTTCTTCCTCTCTGACTCTTTTCTTTTTTTTTTTTTTAAAAGATTTGTTTATTTATTATATTACATACATTGTAGCTGTCTTCAGACACCCCAGAAGAGGGCATCAGATCTCATTACAGATGGTTATGAGCCATGCTGGGATTTGAACTCAGGACCTCTGAAAGAGCAGTCAGTGCTTTTAGCTGCTGAGCCATCTCTCCAGCCCTGTCTCTGACTGTTTCTTGCAGGGTACCTTTCATGCATTAGCACATATGCCCTCCTGTGGAGTAAGCTGACTGCCACCAGATACAAGAATTTACCAGGTTGAACAAACCTAAACCCTGTGAAACTTAGAATTGAGTACAATAGGCATGGGGCCTGCTCCCTACCAAAACCTGCTCTGGAACAGGTAAACAGGACACCCTACTGAGGGGACCATAACAGTCAGTCACCTAGGGAAAGCACCCAAAGTCCTTCCCCAGAGAGCATCACTACCACCTCCAATGGAGCCAATGGATGCCAGTCTACCTATGAGTGTTTATAAAGCCCTATCCACATGGGATAAAGTGCACGAGTCATCTCACCGAGAAGCAACTGAGAGTGGCTGTTTTACTAAGCTGTAACACATGGGGAAGTTTTCCCTCCCAAAACATTCATCTCTAGACCATAGACCTGCCTGGCATTGTAGGCTCACACCCCTTCTATCCCTGCCACTGCCCACTGGCTGCCCAGTGCAGCTGCCTGCCCCTGCCAATGGCTGGCATTGGCACAACCACAGTAGCAGACAAGACCTGGGTCCCCAGCTACCTGCCGTGTGTAGGTGTCCCTCTGAGAACTGTAATACTTTGGCTGTTTCTGTCCAGACCAAAGATCCATGGAACCCTTTGTTCTGCAGAGGACTACAGTACCAGTGATCTACAGCTCCAGCCCAGGTCTTTCTGTCTACTAAGGGCTACCATATGTAAATAGTTGTTTATCTATTTATTTTTATTAGCAGAAGTCCAAGTTTAAGTTTTTATGCAGATGTGTTAGTCTTCCTGTTGCACAACATAGTCACAAAATCCCAAAAACATGATTCTGAGTTTTACAAGGTTATAGAACAAGGTAGGCTGTGGTGGTGCAGGCCTGTCTCAATAAGGAAAAAGTCTCAGTGTGTTCATATCTTAACATACTTGGTGTGTTTACGTTACTTCCTGGTGGAAGTACCTAACATGATTTGATAAACGCTTGCAAAATTGCGTCAATAAACACCAAGTGGAAATTCTAAATATTAAGAAAATATTCTTGAGGGCTGGGGGTGTAGCTCAGTGGTAGAAGACTTACCTAACATGCACAAGGCCCTGGGTTTGGTCCTCATCACTGCAAAAGAAAAGGAAAGGGGGAAAGAAGAAAGAAGAAGAAGAAAGGGAAATATTGTGGCATCATTTTATTTTAGAATATTTGTAGGACCAGCAAGATGGCAGCTCGGTGGTAAAAAGCACCTGCGGCACAAGCCTGGAAGACTGAGTTGGATTCCACAGTAAAGGTGGATGGAGAGGGCCTATCCACACACAGGCAGGATAATAACCTAACAAGTATTTTAGCTAGTAATAAAATACTGATGTTCTATAAAATGGCATCCTAGTTTTGATCAATGGTATGTGCAATCTCCTTAAACATACAAGATGAACACATAATTTTGAACAGACTTTTTTCTAAATGTTTTAAGTGCCTTTTTTAAAGATTTATTTATTTTGTGCATATAAGTTTATACTGTAGCTGTACAGATGGTTGTGAGCCACTGTGTGGTTGCTGGGATTTGAACTCAGGACCCTCGAAAGAGCAAGCACTGCTCTTAGCCGCTGAGCCATCTCTCCAGCCCCCACATTCAAACTTTTGACACTCAGTATTGCAGATATTATGGACTGAGTTTGTAGAGTGCACACATACACGTGCATCAAATTTACAAAACCTAGAACTTGGACTCTGAGTAGTAGGAGTTCCTGGCCAGCATGCATGATTCTCTGATTTCACTCACAAAGGATAGTGAACTTGGGATGTAGCTGTGGAGCACAGACGGTAAGTACCTGCCTAGGGTGTGTGAAGCACTGGGTTTGATCTCCAGCACCACATAAACTGGGTATGGTATCACAGAGCTGTAAACTCAGCACTGGCCTGTAATGCCAGCACGCCTTCTAAAACAACAACAATAACAAATAACTGTTTGTATCATAAAACAAACTTTGTCTAGCCTCTATTTTAACAAATAGAAATGACTATTCAAGTTGATGCTACCTTAAATTAGTTTGGATTTTCATAAATTAATAGTTTGTGCTATTTTGCAGGGTGAGCCACATCAAAGACTTCATTGAAAAATACCAAGGATCTCAGAGAAGCCCTCCCTTTGCCCTGGCAACAGCTCTGCCCTTCCTCAGGTTTCTGGATGAAACGCTCACATTGGAAGAAGCAGATTTGAAGAATGCTGTAATCATTCAGAGACTCAAAAAAACTGCCGAGCCTTTTAGAAAACTTTGATAGTTTTTATTTTTGAGAGACTGAGAAAAATGATGGTTGCAAGTAGACATGCAAAGTGGGAGACAGAAGTCAGTATGACTAAACTTGCAGTTTGAGGGCTTCTTAATCCCTTATGGGGGGGTTCAGTCATCACAAGCTAGGGGAGTGACGTGGCTCTAAGCCAGGGTCAGTGCACTTTTCTCAACAGGCTATTCAGAAAAAAATACCTATTTTTCAAATATTAGCCAATATGACATATTAAATAGCTGTGTCATTAATCTTAATGTGGTCTAAATTAGCAGAGTATTCAATTAGCTAAATCAGCATCCGCATTCATATATTATTTCCAAACAGCAGATATTTATATAAATGTTAGCTATCTCAGTTTTTAAATAGCAATACATTAAAATATTATCCATGCCATATTAAAAAGCATCAATGTAATTATTATATTGCCAGTGCTTCATCCTCAGAGCTTCTCAGTTTCTACTCTGTGATGGCAAAAGATACTCAAATACTCATTTGGCAACTGTATCCAAGATGTAGACCCTTCTAGGAATAAAATTGTGTAACTTAGTATAATATCAATATTAATCTATATACACAGTTTTCTATACCTCTACATGTAATTTTATGGACTGGGAATGTAGTTCAGTGGTAGAGAGTATTTGCCATACATACATGAGATTAGTTTAAATCCATCCCAGCACTACAAAAAAAATCCTTTCAATTCGTAATGTAAGATCACACACAAAACTGGGCGTGGTGGTGCATACCTTTAATCCCAGCACTTGGGAGGCAGAGGCAGGTGGATCTCCAAATTCAAGGACAGCCTGTCCTATAGAGCTAATTAATTTCCAGGGTTACACAGAGAAACCCTGTCTAGAAAAGAAAACTCTAGAGAAGTTTTCAAATCTTTACTCATTTAAAAATAACTTTGAAACTGCCCACAAGTACATGCCTAGCTCACACCAAGCTGACAGGATAAGAGCCCAGGAGTTGGGTCAGCATAAGAGACATAGCAAAACCCTGTCTCTTGATAGTAACAGCTTTCCCACCCGGAGAGATAGATGGCTCAGCCATTAAGAACACTGGCTGCCCTGGCTGTAGATCCAGGTTCAGTTTCCAGTACACACATGGCAGTGCACAGCCATCTGAAACTACTGCTTCAAGATATCCAACTCCCTCTTCTGGCCTCTGTGGGCACTGCATTCAAGTTATACGTAGACATACATGCAGACAAAACATCATACATATTAAATTTTAAAAAATTAATCTAATTTTTTTCAGTGAATGGAAAGATTTATTGAGAAAGGTGGCATTGTATTCCTTTCCTCCAAAAATGTAATGTCTAACTTAATGAGGATAAAGATTCTCACCTGTTTCATATTCACTGTGATGCAGTATCACATAGTTTATACTCTCTAGAAGACAATGTTCCATTTGTAGGAATGAAAAAGAAACATTTAACTATATGATTAGGAAAGACAGTTTGACAAAGGGTCATTTGGGAATCCTGGCCAAACATGGGAATTCACACTGATCATAAGCACTTGAGAGGCTGAGGCAGGAGGATTACTAGGAAGGTCAAGGCCAGCTTGGGCTACAGAATGAGAGTCTGTTAAAACAACAAAGTCTATTCCTGCCCCTGTCACAAGCATTGTGCTTCACTGTCTGAGATGGGTGACAGCTGCACTTGGAACTTGAGTGTCTTGTAGGTATTTGGTGTAAACGCAGGCATCCTACACTAGCCCGAGTCCACCCTGTATGCCTCACCATGGACAGCGAATGGCTCCACCCAAGTAGTTTCCACAGTTGAGCTTTATCCTCTTGCCAAGTTTCCTCAGGCTGTGCCTTGCCGCCCATCCACAGATGAGGCAGGGCTGGAAAGTGTGAATGAGGTTTTAAGTAAGACTCAGGAATAACAAGAGGGAGCCTGTGCGTGTCGAGATGTCCTTTCTTTCGGCCCGTCCCTCTGCAGTCCTGTTTTAAAGATGCTTTCTTCCCTAGCTCCCAGGCTTCCATGCCAGACTTGTGTATTTTGGGTGGGCAGTGTGGAATAGAGAGTGAAGGAGAGCATCTTTATTTTGCCCTTTACCTAGGAAAGCAGCAGGTATATAATAGGAAGATTAAATATTGTATTGTATTACACAACACTATCAGACCCCTTTTTAGCAATATAAACAATTCATTAACAAAAAGGGGATAGTAAAATCAATGGTTTATTTTTCAGATATAGGCAAAAACTTATGATTGTTAATATGTTCAGGAATCTCTAAGGAAATGTTTCATATAGGCCTATCCTGAACCCTTTTTATTTACATAGTTATAATTGTAGAGTACATGCCAGGGGAATGTTCCACCAGGAAGAACAATCATCAGCAATAAGTTGCATTTTTTAAAACTGTGAAAATGTTAATGTAAATAATGTTTGCAGCCAGGCGTAGCTTAGTACAATATCAATATTAATCTATATACACAGTTTTCTATACCTTCTACATGTAATTTTATGGACTGGGAATGTAGTTCAGTGGTAGAGAGTATTTGCCTCACTCGGGAGGCAGAGGCAGGTGGATTTCTGAGTTTGAGGCCAGCCTGGTCTACAGAGTGAGTTCCAGGACAGCCAGAGCTATACAGAGAAACCCTGTCTTGAAAAACCAAAATGATAATAATAATAATAGTAATAATGTTTGCAAAGATTTCCTTAAAGATAATCATCTGATAAATCTTTTTACTTGAAAATTCAAAAGTTATAAAGTTGCTAATGTATAGACTCCTTATTGCAGGTTGATTTTGAAAGAATAAATTGCCAAGGGAAGCAAAATTTAAAGTAAGTGAACATCTCAGGAGTAGAATACAGGTTGACCCAAGTCATTGCTCCAGAATTGTCACAGTCCGTTGTCTTGTCTTGCAGATGAGATAGACATTGAGATACATATCTGATTGTACACATCATAATTTACTAGCTAGATTACTATGCACTATCACAGCTAAAATGATCGTACTTCCTTCCTCACGACTCATCCAGTACACCTCATGATGTTTCCATTCATTGACAATGTAGTATTATGTATTTATTTTAGTGCCTTAATATATTTTTGATGTATTTTGCTAATGGCAAAATGAACTCTCTTGAAGATAAAATGCTGCTCACTGAAAGGATCTGTTTAGTGATTCACACTTGTTATACAATGGTTACCAATGGTTACTGTGAATGCTTTTGTCATTGTTTTATTTGGCCAAGTCCTACAGTTTGAGAATCAATGATTGTTTGATCCAATGATTATTAGATGCCTTTTCCTTAACCAATGTTGTCTTCGTTTCCTATTCAGAAATGTGAAGAGGTGATATTTTAGTAGCTGTCCACTGGTTGTTATTTATTCTTTGACCTAGCATGGAGGCTTGTTTACAGAGTTTACTCCCTCGTCATTTCTGCCACTTCAGTAAAAAGATGCTTATCACACTGGGTCCTCAGTCAGACGTGGCTTACTTATACTTACAGCTGGCTCTTTGCCATTGTTTTGGCACAGACAATTCATACTCATTATAGAAAATTATATCATACAGATATTCTAAAGATAATCTTAGTATGAATTGACTTGGGATCTAGATAGCACTACTACCAGGCACAAAAAAAAAAAAGTCGACTCAGTGTGTTTTTAACGTACTCAGCTGTGTTACCCCACCACGATGGAGTTTGGAAATTTGTATCTCCTTGAAAAGAAGCTCCGTCTGGGCAGGGGTGGTATATGCCTTTAATCCCTGGGCCTGGAGGTGATGGTCCTCTGGAGTCGATGGCAGCCTGGGCTACACTGAGAAGCCCTGCCTCTCAGAAAGGCAGCCCCACCACCCCCAATGCGGTCATGTCCTTGTTATGTGCTTGCGACTCATCTGTACATCTTTAGGGAGTATCCCTTTAAACTGAGATTTTTGTTGTTGTTGTTGTTGTTTGTATATCCCAATACAAGCGCTTTGTAATCTGTTCTACACTCGGGAGGACATGCTCACCTTGTCATGTGTTGTGGTTATTTGCAGCACAGAGTTTTCATTTCACCGCAGTGCGGCTGTGCTGTGTCCTAGGGAACAGTTGTCTCACTAATATGTACATTATTGCCATACTTGTTGCCAGACTTATGGTCACAGCCTGTCCCCCCAGCAAACCAGGTTTGAGTCATCCACCCTCCACACACCAATTCAAAGAGTCAAATGAATAGTGAGAGGCAAGAAGGGAGATGTATTCAGTGTGGGCACTGTTGGGGTTCTGGAATCTCCACTCACACCATACAAACTGATCTCAGTTAAGCAAGATTAGTTTACTGAACGCACACCCTAATGCTGGGCGTCCAGGACCGCCTACAGGATGGCAGGAGCCTAATTTCCGTACTAATCTCTCAGAGTAGACTTTTTATAGGAAAAACCAGGTTCAGAGGTTTAAAGGGCAGAGAGGGGAGCAGTTGGCTCACTAGGCAAAGTGTTATCAGCCAACCTTTAGGCTGCTTGGTCCTGGGTAAGGTAAGGGGGTTAGTGGATGGGTGGTGAGCAGGAGAATTGCAGGACTTTGAGATAGCATGAGAATTATAACTTTTGGCTTATTAGTAGCAGCCACAAAAACCACATACGTACATGCAGTGCTCACATATGTATGTATGAGCTCATACAGAGGTGCAGGAAGGGCTGCTCTGTGGTCAGCTCTGACTCAAAATATTTTAGATATAACAGTTAATATTGAACTTTGATTTGATGGCCATGTAATGCTTGGTGGAATTTCTTTTCTTTTGGAATTTCTTTCTTTCTTTCTTTCTTTCTTTCTTTTTTTTTTCAAGACAGGGTTTCTCTGTGTAGCCCTGGCTGTCCTAGAACTCACTCTGTAGACCAGGCTGGCCTCGAACTCAGAAATCCGCCTGCCTCTGCCTCCCGAGTGCTGGGATTAAAGGCATGCGCCACCATGCCCAGCTCTCTTTTGGAATTTCTTAAGATTAGCAAACCTCATACAGAACATTCAAAATATACAGAACAAAACAGGGTATGTGGTGAGCATGGCCTTGAGCCAAGTCACTTTTCTATGTTGGTGATTGGCAGGTATGAAACAAAATGGCTAAAGCTATTCCAGGGGGTGGGGGTGGGGTGAGCAGACACACTGAGGAGAGGAAGCCAAAGATCCAGTGGCCTCCCAAGTCCATCTCCAAGAGAATGTAACTCAGCAGCCCGGCAAAGCTGACAGGTTAGAAATCTTTCTCTAAGAAGTTGGCTGCCCAGGGCCTTTTCTCCTAGGAGGAATTTTTTGGGTTTGAGTTTTGTTTTGTTTTTTCCCCTTGGGGAGAGGGTTGACTAATTTCTGGGACCCATTGTTTCAGTAGTCTGATAATACAAGGAAGGATAGTCACACTATTTTCTTGTTAGGTGTTTATACAGTGTGGTCCTTTGCCTTTTCAAAGTATTCCTGGGTGCGATAGCACACCCACCACACTTCATTCACCCGCCAGGACTTGGTGGCACAGCTGTAGTTGCAAGTTACCTATTGGAAAGCCTGGGAAATGTGTAGTTCGGGCTGAGAGCCCACTCAGCCACAATTTTAATCTGGACAAGTGAAGTGTATTGCTTGCTTCATTTAAAGAGTAGGTTTATTTGCTGGCTTTCACCCAAGGCAGGGTTAGCTGAGGGTTTCTGTCTACAACATGTCTGCCAAGAAGCAAACAAAATCGTCCCTGAGGACTTGGCCGCTTTTTCCCTGGTGTATGGCGATTGGAGTTCCTCCTTGGAGGTCCTGGGTATCCCCACACTGCCGCCTCAGGTGGCACGCGCGGCTACTAGGGCTCCACGGAGGGCGGGCTGCCTGCACACTGTGACCACGCCCACTTGACCAGAGCCACCCTCCCGTTAGTGCCCGCTGCGGCGGCAGGCAGGCAGTCGGAGCTGAGCAGCCACGGGATGTCGGTGCCCCATGGACCCACCCCTGCTCCTGTCGCAGAGCCTCACACCCAGGAGCCAGGCTCGGTGAGCGCCAGGGTGGGAAGAGGGAAGCCGGGCTACTCAGCGCTCCCAAGAGCAGGGAAGAGCCTACCACAGCACTTTGTCCAGTTGTTGGGTAGTGTGTAGTTTGGTGTCACTGGGACACCCCAGAGAAAATAGGAAGGCATCCCAAGTCCTGGTGTGAAGTAACACAGCTTTATTCAAGTAGGCAGGCAGGAAGGACCAGATCTCCTGTGTCCTGACTGCAGATCATCCTGGAGGCCTCTTAGCCATGGGAAGGAGGCTGCCTCCTTTCCCCAAACTCCAGGTAGCTCCTGTGGACTTAACCTCCCTCTGAAATTGTGGTGCTCCCCAGGTACCAAGTTCTCCTTAGAGGATTCTCCAGATGCCCAGGCAGGGGCTTGAGAGATTCGGGTAGAGGGCAGATGGGAACGCAAGGTATTCTTAGACCCTCTGCCTTCTCTTCGTGGCGAAAAGTGGCCCTCAATTGGGAGACCCCCGTGCCTAGGTGTGCCTGTAGTCCCAGTACCTGACTGGGGAGGCCGAGGCAGGAAGATTTCTTGATGTTCTGGGAAATATAATCAGAGTTATCGCCTTAACAATTAGGAAAGGTGGATAAGTAAGAGACATGTCCCAATGGCTGCGAATCTCAGATTACCATCAGACTCTTGTACTGGAGGTGGGGTGGGACCTCACCTCTCTCAGAATTTAGAAAACTGAGGTGATATGTGATATTAATGGAGAAAGGAAAAGAAACCTAAGACTGCCATGAAGCAGCAGTGTTTGACTACCGTAATGATGCTATGAGGTGCATGTCTTCATTTTGCTTATCAAGCAACAAGTTCACCCGGTCACACGGCCAGTTTGTTTGTAAAGTGTAGATTCCATGGACTCTAAAGGGCTGATGGGGTAAGAAGACCCTGCATCACTCAGTGTGTGTGTCTGGCTCACGTCCATTTCTGCTGAAGTTCCCTGTAATGGCCTTTCTATTATCTCAAACCTCCACAGGCCCATTTAGGGTAAACCAGAGACTCATTAAAGGATGGGAATCCGCTCACACTGGATTCATCCTGTTAAGTTTTTCTGGCAGTTGCAATGATGTCCACACAAATGTCAGATCCATCCTTGAGTGTGGTTTTTCTCTGAGGGTAGGAAACGTGTGAAGTTTGCGATATGCCTTATCTAGGAAGACCTTTCCCTTCCACACAGCCTGCCTGTGGTGCTGTCTATAAGATACTGAAATGGACAAAGTCCACACTCACTCCCACCCCACTCTGTCCCCAAAGGATGAAAAAAATGATTCCTAGCCTTAGTTGAAGATAGAGTACTTAACAGCATCCTCATAGCCATTTACTGCTTAGAAACATATTGAGCACCTACTGTCCGCTTAGGTACTAGAGGCTTCGCAGTGAGTGGGAGGGCTTACTTACATAGAGGTGGGGAGGGGTGGGAAGTAAGCGAGAGTATACCAGACAGCTGGGTTCTCAGGAATGCCTCTAAACTCATGCCTGAATGGCGAGCAGTCAGCTCTTGAAGGACACAGACATAATTTCCAGAGAAAAGAAGCAATGGTCTCAAAGGGTTTGAACAATAAAAAACTCCCACCAAGAAAGCTATTTAAAGGGAGAGACAGTGGGCGCAGAGTGGACTCCTGTAGGCTGTCTTGAGGACTTGGGCATTCACTAGACAATAAAGGCAAGTAGTGGGTTTTAAGCAGAGAACAGCCACCGTCTGGTTTATAGTCAAAGAGTACTGCCTGCTTCAGGAGAGTGGGATGGCTGCAAAGAGGCCCCTTTCGGGGATCACCTGATAGCTGTGGCAGGGGGATTGCAAAAGAGGAACCAAGGTGACCAAGGTTTGTGGCCTGAGCTACAGCAAACAGTGCTATTTAATGCAATGTGGTAAATGGGGTTCAGAGCTGGTTTTCATACTGGGATAGTAGTAAGCTGTGTAGACCATGTGGGGCTGTTTGTTGGCAATCAGATGTTTAAGACTCCACTGGATGAGCCGGGCATGGTGGCGTATGCCTTTAATCCCAGCACTTGGGAGGCNGGCGGATTTCTGAGTTCGAGGCCAGCCTGGTCTACAAAGTGAGTTCCAGGACAGCCAGGGCTATACAGAGAAACCCTGTCTCGAAAAAACAAAAACAAAAACAAAAAAATAAGACTCCACTGGATGGCTGAGGGACTGTGAAATCCCACGCCCCAGACTCTCACACTAGTTGGTCACACTGCTGTGTTGATAATCAGACTTTCCAGAAGAAAGAGGGAGAGCTCTCCTTTGTAAGGTTTGCTGGTGTCTGCAGCATACACACCCCCATCATAGCTGATGCCAGGGGCTCAACAGGTAGCTTGCAAAAGTCACAAACACTGGATACCTGAGTGGGTAGAGGCACCTGCCACCATGCCTGATGACCTGAGTTTGATACCTAGAGTCCCTATGGTGGAAGGAGAGAACATACTGTGACCTCCACATGTTTGCTGTGGTGTACACACATCTCCTCACACACAAAATAAATGTAATATAAAAACCCAAACATGGAACGACCAATTCTCGGAGCCACTGTCACTCAGTCATCACAACATCCTTGTGAAGCTGGCAGGTGACTACAGGTGACAGAAGAGGAAAACAAATCCTAGAAGGATAAATGGGTTTATTCAAGATTACACCGGGACCCACAGCTCACTCTGACCACTGACTCAGTACAGAAAGAGGCTGTATCAGGAAGCATGGGGACGGACGGGATGTAAGGAAGAACTTCCCCCTGGAACAACTTAGAGGTTAGGGTTAATAATTCTGTTTTTCAATTCTCACTTTCCCATAGGATGACTTGGGGGCAAAATGAGGCTAAGATTGCTTCGTCCTCAAGCCGTCAGGGAACACAGGATTTTTATGGAAGTCATGGGGATGTGGGGAGCTAGCTGTCTTAGGCTTGTACGGATAGTTCCTGTGTTTCTCCTAGGACAAGAGAGACGGTCGCCTCTCAGTCTGTACGAAGGTGTGCTATGGCATTGGTGGTGTCCCCAACCAGGTGGCCTCCAGCGCCTCAGCCTTCTACCTGCAACTCTTCCTACTGGATGTGGCCCAGGTGAGTGTGGGTGGTGGCCCTTTCTGCCTCCTTTCCGCTCCATTTGTCCCCATGCTGCCACTTCAGTTTTGGTAGACAGCCCTTTGACCCAAGTTTAGTAATAACATAAGATGCTATGGAGGGCAGTCTCTTCAAAGATACCCATTACATCCTGCTTGTATGAGGAAAACGAGAAAACAGTCAAGTATAGTGACATACACGTGTAATCCTCGCATTCCTATAGAAAGGCAGAGGCAGGAGGATCAGGAGTTCAAACCCAACCTCAGCTACATAGCTAGTTTGAGGCCAGTTTTAGCTACCTACATAAGACCCTGTCTCGAAACAGAAAAAGATAGGGATCTGAATGTAGTTCAAGAGGTAGAGTACTTGCCTAGTATGCATGAAATGGGCACAGTGGCATAGGCCTATAGTCCCAATAGTAAAGGCAGGGTTGTAAATTCAAAGTCACCCCTGTCTACATAGTGAGCTTGAGACATGAAACCCTATCTCAGTGTTCTCAACCTCTGTAATGCTATGACCTTTTAATACAGTTCCTCATGCTGTGGTGACCCCCAGCCTACAATTACTTCATTGCTGTTTCATAACTAATTTTGCTACTATTGCGAATTGTATTGTATTTTTATATGTAGGATATGTAGGGGTCATGACCCATGGGTTGAGAAACATTGTTCTATCAGAAACCAACATGCAGTGGCAGATTGCCTGTGCACAGGTGTCAGCATTACCCCTCTCCTCAGTGGTTCTGATGTCCCTCAGAGGAGGAGCCCTTTCCACCAGATCTTTGCCCTGGCAGGCAAGCAGGCCTGGCTGTATTGTCAGACTTTGTGGACCCTTGGTTATATCCATCCTCTTGATGGTTTCAGATCCCCGCTGCCCAGGTGTCACTTGCCTTGTTTGGAGGGAAGGTGTCTGGGGCAGTTGCAGACCCTGTGGCTGGCTTCTTTATCAACAAGAGCAGAAGGACGGGGTCTGGACGGCTAATGCCTTGGTGAGTGGTCCCTTGGTGCGGAGACCCCTCCTGCACGTTGGCTCTAGGTCACTGTCACAGCCTGTTTCTTAGATGTTACCCATGGATGGTTGGAAGGCAAGTTTGTGCAGTGTAGATGAGCCAGGTCAGAGCATAAGTCATTCAGTAGCTCAGAGACAATCTTAGAGATTGTCTGTCTGTCCCTCATCAGTTGGCACAGGGCTCCCAGATCTGTCTGTGACTCAGCGTGGTGAGACTGGGCCGGCAGGCCCTAGAGCAGTGGTTCTCAACCTTCCTAATTTGGCCCTTGAATACAGTTCATGTTGTGGTGATACCAACCATAAAATCATTTTGTTTTCTTCATAATTGTAACTTTGTTACTGTTATGAATCCTAATATAAATACCCTAAACAGGATATCGGATATGTGACCCCCCAAAGGGGTTATGACCAAAAGCCGAGAACTGCTGTCCTAGAGGAAGAACAGCTTGCTTGTGCTCCAGGAAGTCAAACTCAGGGCCTGGTATATGCTAGCCCAAATGCTCTAACTAAGGAATCCCCCAGTTCTCCACCAAGGGCTCTGGCCAGAGTCCCAACGGTGGATGCCCTTCCATCATCCATTACTTCTCTCCTGTCTCCATGGCTCCCTAAAAGCCTCAGCTCCACGGCCTCTCAAGTGGCAGAAAGGGTGAGGTTGTCCCTCCTGGGTCTTTGGCCCCCATGCTGTAGACACAGTACTTCAGCTGTGTTTCTACAGGGCGCTGGGCTGCATGCCCTTAATCGCACTGGCCTACTTCTTCCTGTGGTTCCTGCCCCCATTCACCAGCCTTCGTGGGCTCTGGTATACCAGCTTCTACTGCCTGTTCCAGGCCCTGGCTACGGTAAGTGTGTGACCTGTCCTAGGTCGGTTCTGGCACACCTCGCTGCCAGCTTTGATTACCATTCAGCGTTAAGGGGGTCGTGGGTCTGGACTCAGCTCTGACCTGCCCAGTACTTGGAAACCTGCCATTACCTCTGCTGGCCCTGCTCAGGGCCCTGGCTTCTGAGCCCTTAGCCCTAAGTTTCAGATGATTTGGCCTTTTAGGAACTTGGATGGGACAGGGTGGCTGCTGCCTTTTGCACAGCCAGGTGGGAGGGGAGGGGAGCAGTCCTTGAGTGACAGTATAGGTGGGAGAAGCTGTCCTAACCTCCAAGGGACCGTCCCAGTTCTTCCAGGTGCCCTACACCTCGCTCACTATGATCCTCACCCCCTGCCCCAGGGAGCGAGACTCTGCCACCGCATACCGTGAGTACGGTTCTGTGTTCAGGCTGGGAGTGGCCGTCCTTCAGACCCAGCAGCTTGCCATGTCACTTTGTACATTCTTTGTCTGCAGGGATGACCATGGAGATGGCAGGGACACTGATGGGAGCCACTGTCCACGGGCTCATTGTGTCTAGCGCCCATGGGTCCCAGAGGTGTGAGGATACTGTGCACCCCAGGAGTACTGCTGTCTCCCCAGATGTAGTAAGTGTCTGAGGTATCCAGGACCCCTCTCCCCTCTGAGGTCAGGTGCTTCCTACAGGCATGCTCTTCTGTCTTTTTTTTTTTTTTTTAAATATTTATTTATTTATTTATTATATGTAAGTACTCTGTAGCTGTCAGAAGAGGGGGTCAGATTTTGTTACGGATGGTTGTGAGCCACCATGTGGTTGCTGGGATTTGAACTCAGGACCTTTGGAAGAGCAGTCGGCGCTCTTAACCGCTGAGCCATCTCACCAGCCCATGCTCTTCTGTCTTTTCTTCCTCTTGAGAGGGGATGCTGGCTGTACACTCACTCTTTTCCTACTTCTCTAGCTGAACTGAGAAGCCCCAAGACCCAGCAGGCTTGTCTGGAAGGAAGGAAAAAGGGAGGGAGGGAGAAAGGAAGGGAGAGAGAACCACTCATTGGCTCACTGGTAGAGCGCTTGACCAGTATGCATGAGGGACTAAATAGGTTCAGTCACTAGGCATGGCCACAACCAACCAAATAATAACAACAAAACCACACCCAGGCAGACGATGCACACCCGTGATCCTGGCACCTGGGAGACTGAGGCAGAAGGAACATGTGTTCAAGGATATCTTTGGTCAGTTAGTTAGTTCAAGGACAACCTGAGCCATATGAAACCTGTCTCAAAAAACCCGAAACTACTTAGTGTGTGTGATTTTGTGATAACCACAAGACCACCAGTAGACAAGAACAACAACAGAAAACGCAGGGCCAGGCCACAACTCAGTTGGTAGACTTGTCTAGCCAACTGAGTTATCCAGCAAGTATCAAGGAAGCCCTTCAGCACCTCATAAGCCAGGTGTGATGGCTCACCACTGGAGACCCAGCACCCAAGGGGAGGCCAGGGCAACTGCTTATAGCTAAGCCAGGAAAGCCACTCTGCACTCGTCACCGCCTCCTCCCAGAAGCCCCTTCATGCTCCTCAGCTATCACCTCCATGCATCTCTTTATTTGCATTTTTATTTTCTTTGTATTTCATACATCACACTATTGTTAACTGCCTGTGGATCTGCCCCTCCCTCCCTCCCCACTGCCTAGCCCTTATTATGGGTGAGGGGCGACTTCCTCTTCACTGTAACCTCAGGGTCTAGCATACAGAAGTCAGCAGCTATGCCTATTTGCTGAGTGAGATGGGGCAGTAAGCACGCTGACCCCTGGTCGCACGCTGACCCCTGGTCGCACGCTGACTCTGGTCGCACGCTGACCCCTGGTCCCGTGGATGTTTCCTCCTATATGGGAGCAAAGAGTCCAAGGTAAAGCAAGTCTGTGCTGAGCCCTTAGACCTACCAGAGTAAACCAAAGGGGACAAAGCCTGCATCTGCAGACTTTTGGGATGATCTTTCTGTTGGCACGGAAAGGTACCCATGCTTTCCTCCCTGGGCTGGAAACATCATCCCCAGTGCCGTTCTGTCCTGTCCTGCAGGCTCGCCTCTATTGTATTGCAGCTGCTGTGGTTGCCTTGACTTATCCTGTGTGTGGCAGTCTGCTGTGCCTAGGGGTGAAGGAGCAGCCAGGTACAGGGGTGCAGGAGCGGGGAGCAGGACTCCTCCTGGGGGGGTGTGTGTTTTGGGCTCTGCCAATCCAGGTCCCGCCTTCCTGTTTTGCAGCTGCTTCTGCCCCAGCCTCAGGTCAAGGCCTGAGCTTCTTCACGGGCCTGGCCATCACTTCCCGGCACCCACCCTACCTGAGCCTGGTGGTGTCCTTCTTGTTCATCTCAGCTGCCGTCCAGGTACTGTTGGCCAAGTGATCTTTGATTTGCACTGTCTGTACTTATTGTAAACAGGCATACAGTCTCATGTGACCCAGGCTAGCCTTGAACTTGCTACGTAGCTGATTCTGGTCATCAGCTCCTGATTCTCCTGCCTCCATGCCAAGGGTGGGATTACAAGTGTACATCACAGTGCCTACTTTTGTCGGCTGAGACAGGCTAGTGCTGGGTGTGGCTCATGTGACTGGGGCTTCTGGGAAGTTGGGGGTGTCTGGGATGGCATCCTCTTAGTACCTTAAGTCTAGTAAAGTCCGTTTGATCTTAGCTATGTGAGCGGAGACAGTGCACTAGAAATGGCTCATATCTACTTCAGGGGGGATCCTTTGAGTTCAAGGACTCAAAGGAGAGGCCCTACTGGAGACCGTCTCTTACACATGACTTCCGAATTCCTGCCATTCGCTGCATATGACAGTTTCCTGTGCATCTTCTCAGGTGGAACAAAGTTACCTGGTTCTCTTCTGTACACACGCCTCTAAGCTCCAAGATCATGTCCAGAACTTGGTGCTAATCATTCTGGTAAGGGGACCAGGGAAGTGGAGGAGGCTGGAGCCCTTGGGAGCCTGAGCCGGGAACCTCTATGACTAAAGTTTTAATAGTCACATTTTGTTTTAATCTCATCCCAGCTGAGGGAGGAGTTGGGGGCCAGGCTCAAAGTTAATAGCTACTGGTTCAAAGCAGGCAGTTTGAGGTTAGGCGGCCTACCTAAAAGCCAGGGCTTTGAGATCTGGGAGAAGGTGTGGCCTTCAGGACCCTGGAGGGATGACGCTGTCTGCTCACAGGTCTCAGCTGTGCTGAGCACCCCATTGTGGGAGTGGGTTCTCCAGCGATTTGGGAAGAGGACAACTGCATTCGGCATCTGTGTGAGTGAAGCAAGAAGCAAGGCCTGAGGGTGGCTGAGGAGGTAACGGTGGAGTCTGAGCCTAACAGGGCTAGGCCGGTGCTCCCTCGTGTCTGCTGGCTGGAGCACGGGATCTGATGTAGGATGAGCTTGCTAAGGGGAAAGCAGGCCCGGCAGCAGTGAGGGGTCGGCTCACGGGGGTGTCTCCCCAGGTGATGGTGCCCTTTTCCATCTTGTTGGCTGCTGTGCCCTCAGCCCCGGTGGCTTATGTTGTGGCCTTTGTCTCTGGCGTGAGCATTGCTGTGTCCCTGCTGCTACCTTGGTAGGCTTGGTGATGGGACGGGGGAATCGGGAGTCTCGCCTCATATCCTTCCATAAGGGAGTCTCTCTCCTGCCGTCCTGTTCCATGTGCGGGGCCACCAGTCGCTTCCTTTTAGGCTTTCCTAAGAAGGAGCCAACATCAAAACTGAAGGGAACACAGACATACTGCTGGCTGGTTGTGGGCCTGTTCTGGGCAGAGAGGACTCCACCGCAATCTCTGCTCTTCTGAGGACTCGCAGGCTGGGTGCTGCTTTTCAACGGGAAGAGGGCTGATTCCATGCACCTGCCCCTAGGTCCATGCTTCCAGACGTGGTGGATGACTTTCAGCTGCAGCAGCGGCGTGGCCCAGGCGTGGAGACCATCTTCTACTCATCCTACGTCTTCTTCACCAAGCTGTCAGGCGCAGTCGCCCTGGGCATCTCTACCCTCAGTTTGGAGTCAGTCCTGGGGCAGGGGTATAGCAAAAGCACAAAGACCAGGGGGGTGGGAAGAGGTCAGAGCCTCTGCCCTAGAGCCACCCATGAGTCTGGAGTACATGCTCCGCTCCATGGAGTGTCGGGGACTCCATCATCAGGACTAACAGGCTCCCAACTCCTCCCTGCTAACCTGGCTGGAAGTGAGTTTTCAGGAGAGGGTGGGGTGACATGTCTGTGGCTTCTGCACCCAAAGGGTAATGCTCAGCAAAGCTGACAAGATGAGAGAGCTGCTGCTGCTGGTGTTTCTCCAGGTTTGCAGGGTATGAGGCAGGAGCCTGCCAGCAAGCAGAAGAAGTGGTGGTCACTCTCAAGGTCCTCATAGGTGCTGTGCCCACCTGTATGATCCTTATTGGCCTGTGCATCCTCCTGGTTGGCCCCACTCCCAAGATGCCACGTCAGGACACTTCCTCCCAGCCAAGCCTTCGGAGGTGGGCAGTGTTTGCACATGGGTACACATGGGCAGGGTTACCAACCTAAGACACACACACACACACACACACACACACACACACACACACACACACTGCTCAACAGCTAACAGCAGCTTGCAGGTCCTGCCGCACTGGCCAGCTAAGCCTCCTGATTTCAGGCCACTCTTTGTTCCTAGATTTCTTTCAATTTCTATTCTTCTTGAGCTACCTCATGAATGGGAGATGTGAGGGACTTCCCCTGTATCCCATCTACGTATGAAACCTAGACCACCTCACACCTGGTGTGTTGTCATCCTCTACCCTGCACTTCTGTCAAGTTCCACATCCTGGGACATCAGTCCTTGCATGGCGAGGCTGTACTTGCTGACCCACGGGCGCATCAGCCAGGTGTGGGAAGCTGGAACTTCAGCTCATCCTCTCCCCTAGGCTTCTCTTTCTGGTCTCCATCTCAGAGAGTGGAATCACTGTCTGCCCCAGTGCCCAAGCCTGGATGTGTCCTTCCCTTCTCCTCATGACTGCCGAGTGGTTGTCTGCACTTGTTCTTCCTCTAGCACATATCCCGCTACCTGGGGGAGGGGTGTGTGTGTGTGTGCGTGCGCTCATGGCTTTCCTAGGATGGCCTGGGAATCATACACACACACACACACACACACACACACACACACACACACACACACACACACATATGTGTAAATATGTACTCAGGGAGGGTGTGCTGCCTCACATCTGGTCCCGGAGATGTTCCTACTTACAGATACACACATGGGTGCCCATGTCTCCATTATCAGCAGCCCCTCACTGAGTACATATGACAGCGTACTCATGGCTGATGACGTCATTCTCCAGCAATGTCAGAGGTGACACTTTCACTCTAGCAATGCTCAGAGGAGGCGGTCTTGCCTGATGGGACTTGGAAGGGACTGGGCTATGCCTTTAACAGAGCTGTGAGTGGAGAGTTGTTGGCAAGACAGGGGGCAGTGGCTGAAACTTCTGTGGCACTCTATGACAGGGCGGAGACCCTCACCTCAGTGCTCTCTTCCTCCTCGGCTTTCTCCCCTCAGGAGGACTAGCTACAGCCTTGCCTGAACTTTAAGGAGACCTCTGTGAGGTGGAAAGGAGAAACCTGCATTTTCTGGAACCCTCTTCGTCCAGCCGCTGAGCACATCCTAGCAACTTAGTTCAGGGAGTTCCCCTTGTGGTGGAGACTTTTGTGACATCCTCTGAAGGGGATGGTCCAGGCTCCAGAAACTCTAGCCCACAGCTCCTTGCCTGTTGGACCTGGATCCTTTCAGGCTTGTACCCCAGGCTGCTCTACCTTCAAGAAACCTGATTCTGAGAGCATCCTCCTGGAAGACTTCCAGCTCCAGGAAGCCCTGCCTACCCTGGCCCTGATCATTCCCTTTGCTAAATGGCAGAGTTCCAACTCCAGTGGGCACCCAGATACAGTGTGAATGGTCAGGCTGAGGAGACAGGACATGTTGGAAGCTAAGCAGGTATTTACCCAGCATTTTGCTCTTCACACCAGCTGAGGTCACTTCTATCCGTAGAGAGAGGATGACATGGAACCATCAGAGGCCAGCCACTTTTACAAACAAATTGTGAAATACTCTGAAATTCTATGATATATATAAAATCATATAATAGAAATTACAGTTTTCTACGGTCTCTGTCTTTGGGGAAGAAAGATTCCCTGGGGTTTATATTTTTTTCAAAAACAAGTTTAGCTGGGTATAGTAATACACACATGCAGTCCCAGCGCTGGGGAGCAGAAGCAGGAGAATCAAGAGTTCGAAGCCAGCCTCCGCTACATATCAAGTTTGAGGCCAGCCTGAATAACCTGGGACCCTGTCTTAAAAGCAAATAAAAACTAAAGCTTATTTCCTACCAAGTGGGTAAAATGTGACTATGGGTGGCCTACCAAACCCATGCTGGAGTCCCCGGATGAGAAGCCATTAAGCATAGCTCTGGCCCCCGCCACCAATCAGGCACCGCGTCCTGTGCTCAATGAGTTTGTAAAGATCAGAGCCGCCCCCAGCCCAAAAGCAAACAGTTTATCTCTTATTGCTCTCCTCACCTCTTGCATTCCTATCTCCTCCTTCCCTGCCACCCCAGAAGCCCATTAAACTTGGTTTCAGCCTCCATAATAAAGACAGTGCAGCTCTGCTGGGCAGGACAGACTCCAGCACACAGAAAAGAGAAGGAAGTTTGTACACTGTTTCCGCTTTTGCCACAAGTAACTGCTTGATTTACTTGTTTTTTTTTTTTTTTTCTAAAGATTTATTTCCTTTATATGTATGTGTTTGTGCCTGAGTGTACACGCATGCAGATGCCAGCAGAGACCAGCAGAGGGCATCAGAACCCCTGGAGCTATGGTTATGAGTGGTTGTAGGCTGCCCAGTACGGGTGCTGAGAACCAAACCCAGGCCCTCTGCAAGAGCAGCAAATGCTCCTACCCACTAAGCGATCTCACCAACCTCTTCTTTGTTTCTTTGTTGCTGTTTGCGTCCATGTTGGCTTTAAACTCACCGTGTGGCTAAGGTTGTCTTTGAACTGATCCTGCTGCCTTTAGCACTCAAGTGCCAGGATTACAAGCATGGATCACATCTGATGATCTTTCTTTAAAAAAAAAATAATCTAAGTTTAGCTGTTTAGATATGTTGCCGGCTGGAGAGATGGCTCAGTGGTTAAGAGCAATGACTCTTCTTCTGGAGGTCCTGAGTTCAATTCCCAGCAACCACATGGTGGCTCACAATGGGATCACAATGGGATCCAGTGCCCTCTTCTGGTATGTCTGAAGACAGCTACAGTGTACTCATATACATAAATAAATAAAATCTTAAAAAAACAACAAAAAAAAGAGGTATGTTGCTTAAGCTGGCTCAACTCCTGGGCTCAAGCAAGCCTTCTCTCTCAACTGGTTGAATAGATGGTTGTTTCTGGTTTTAACGAATATCTTGTGTACACCTCAGGATGGATATGTCAGTCAAGTTAATAATGGCTGACGAGGCACCAGCCTATAACAGTTGACTCTGACAGCCGACTTAAAGGGTTTAGACTTGCCTGACATACATGAGCAGGGAAGGTCAGCCCACTGTATCTGTTACACAGGCTGGGGGTTGAGGCTGAAGAGAATGGAGCGAGCAAGCAGAGCTCTGCTTCCTGGCTGCAGATGCACTGTGACTGGTTATTTTGCACTCCTGTTGCCATGTTTTCCAAACCGTGGGTCTCTGAGCTAGAATAAACCCTTCTTTCCTTGCGTGACTTTTATCAGGGTTCTTTAAAACAACGACAGGACAAGTAGCCAGTACACTGAGGACACCCTCGATGCTACGTAGCTAATGCTGAGGACTGCACATCAAAACTCGATCTCCCTTGGCCACATCAAAACTCGATCTCCCTTGGCTTGGCTTGCTCACTACCATTGTGACCCACACTCTCCCCAACCCCCTTTGCACTGCTTCTCTGGCATTCCTTAATCTTCTCTGCCTTTCCCGAGCAGTGTGATCTCACACATCCCCGCCACCTCCACGCTGCAGCAGACTCCACTTCACCCCGGAGCTCTCTGCTGAGCTTCAGCTCCCCAGACTCAGTGCCTCGGAGAGGTCCTCAGGCAGGCTCAACATCATGCATCCAAACAGAACCCATCACCTCCCCTCCCTTGACAAACACTAAATGCTGCTATAGCAGAAGTACTTAGCAGACCAAGAACAAAACGAAATACTTCTTCCTGAAAGAAGTATCTGCCAAAATCCTACAGCAAATACCATTTTTTCTATGTGTGAGACAGGACTTTACTGTATACTTTACGATGGCTTCAAATTTACCAATGTTGGCTTAGCCTATCAAATACTGGGATCACAGGCATGCACCCTGCTTGACAGTTTTTTTGGAGGGGAGCAGGAGGAGGCGAGTGGGTAGGGACTGAACCATAGATAAGCTATGAACTATATCCCTAGCCCAACATTCTTCATAGGAATAGAAAATAAGCAATCCTTATATTCACATGGAGAGCGACAACACAATGTGTAGTAACCACACGGTGTAACAGTGTAGTCATGTCAACCACAGAGGGACTTCGAAAATATCTGCATATGGAGAGATTTACAAAAGTACCCAAAGCAAGATGGTTCATAATTTCAAAAATAAAGCCAGGAAACACCAAATGCCCATGCCAGCAGTGCCATAAACTGTGCCAACTCACAACAGTAAAAATAACATACATACAAAGAGGATACGTCTTAGAGACAGTACTGGGTGGGGGCTGGGAGGTGGCCTAGTGGGCTATGTGCTCCTATGTAAGCGTGAAGACTCCTGTTCAAACACCCAAGTGAAGATGGGGACAGAGTGACAGTGTTTGGGAGTGGGAAGGGGGGGCCAGGCAGATCCTAGGAGTTCAATGGCGGGTCAGTCTGGTCAAAAATGAAGACTTGCTCCAGGTTCAGTGAGAGACACGGTCTCAAAAACAAAAAGATAAACAAGGTGGATGAGCTAGAAAGATGGCTCAGTGATCAAGAGCACTGGCTGCTTTCCCTGAGGACCTGGGTTCACTTCTCAGCACCCTCATGGTAGCTCACTATTCTCTAGAACTCCAGTTGCAGGGAATCCAAAATCCTGAAACTCGAAGGTAAAACTTGCACACATACTTAATAGGGTGGGAAGTTGGTCTCTGGCTTCTACACAGACACAGGCAATGGCGCCTGTACATTTACATATTCATCAACCATACACACAGAAAAGGATGGCAGGCTGGGGAGGTGGCGAGAATAAGCATTGTGCACACCAGGTGGTGACTCCCTTTTATAAAGGTGAGGAATGAGGAATGAGGAAGCAATCAGGACATCTGCCAGTCACCTTCAGCACTATGGAGACAGGATTAGAAGAGACACACAGGAAGCTTGAAAGGGTTCTGGTAATGTTTTGGCTCTTGAGAAAGACATCCTCATTTTACTCTGGAACTCACTGTGTAGACCAGGTTGGCCTCCAACTCACAGAAATCAGCCTGCCTCTGCTTCCTGAGTTCTGGGATTAAAGGTGTGCATCAGTGCTGCCCAGCCCCTAAAAAAAAAAATCTTTTTTTTTTTTTTTTAAAAGCAGGTTGCTTCTTTTTTTTTTTAATTTTAATTTTTTTATTAGATATTTTCTTTGTTTACATTTCAAATGCTATCCCGAAAATTCCCTATACCCTCCCCTTCTCCTGTTTCCCTACCCACCCACTCCCAATTCTTGGCCCTGGCCTTCCCCTGTGCTGGGTCATATAAAGTTTGCAAGACCAAGGGGCCTCTCTTTCCAATGATGGCCAATTAGACCATCTTCTGCTACATATGCAGCTAGAGACACAAGCTCAGGGGGTACTGGTTAGTTCATATTGTTGTTCCTCCCATAGGGTTGCAACCCCCTTCAGCTCCTTGGGTACTTTCTCTAGCTCCTCCACTGGGGGACCTGT